>NC_048590.1:23770912-23813412 GCF_013265735.2 Oncorhynchus mykiss
GAGAGGTGGAGGGAGGAGGACAGGAGAGAGGGGGAGGGAGGAGGACAGGAGAGAGGGGGAGGAAGAGAGACAGGGGAGAGGGGGAGACAGGAGAGAGGGGGAGGGAGGAAGACACGAGGGAGGGGAGGGAGGGAGACATGAAAGGGGAGGAGGAAGGGAGACAGGGGAGAGGGGGAGACAGGGAGACAGGGAGACAGGAGAGAGGGGGAGGGAGGGAGACAGGAGAGAGGTGGAGGAAGACAGGAGGGAGGGGTGGGAAGGGGAGAGGAGAGGAGAGGAGAGAGGGGGAGGGAGGGAGGGATACAGGAGAGAGGGGGAGGGAGGGAGACAGGACAGAGGGGGAGGAAGGGAGACAGGGGAGAGGGGGAGACAGGGAGACAGGAGAGAGGGGGAGGAAGGGAGACAGAGGAGAGGGGGAGACAGGGAGACAGGAGAGAGGGGGAGGGAGGAAGACAGGAGGGAGGGGTGGGAAGGGGAGAGGAGAGGAGAGAGGGAGGGATACAGGAGACGGGGGGACAGGAGGGAGGGGGAGGGAGGAAGACAGGAGAGAGGGGGAGGGAGGAAGACAGAGGAGAGGGGGAGACAGGGAGACAGGAGAGAGGGGGAGGGAGGAAGACAGGAGGGAGGGGTGGGAAGGGTAGAGGAGAGGAGAGAGGGAGGGATACAGGAGACGGGGGGACAGGAGGGAGGGGGAGGGAGGAAGACAGGAGAGAGGGGGAGGGAGGGAGACAGAGGAGAGTGGGAGGGAGGAAGACAGGAGGGAGGGGTGGGAAGGGGAGAGGAGAGGAGAGGAGAGAGGGAGGGATACAGGAGACAGGGGGGGACAGGAGGGAGGGGGAGGGAGGAAGACAGGAGAGAGGGGGGAGAGAGGAGGGAAGGAGAATTCTTCATTCTCTGTTATCGCATTATGACAGGCATTATCTCTCGCCAAACAACATGTCACACTGCAGTTATTGAAAAGCAAATTAGAATAATAATAAAAGAGGTCGCAAACATCAGCAGATTTTTCATATTAAAGCTGGCTGGTGAACTCTGTCTCGTAGTGCAATATGAGAACTGTTAGATCTAAACCCTGCTGTGCTCACTGCTGAAGATGAAACACGGAGGAGACTGGTTTAAATCAATGCAGAGCAACTTCTTATGTTGACACACATTTCCATGTGTTTCTGTGTTTGTGTGTGTCTGTGTGTGTCTGTGTGTGTCGGAGAGGACACGCCTGTCAAATCTCGAGTGAATAGAAGCCCACCACTTCACCACAACCACAGGGCAGTAATCAGGTTGCTGGCTGATTCTCCTGGTAATACTCTGTGGAGATCAGAACACTGATACATTGTTTGCAATCTCACAGCTACCATATGACATTCAGTATGTATACACCAACAGAAATGCAGAAACCACACACACACACACACACACACACACACACACACACACACACACACACACACACACACACACACACACACACACACACACACACACACACACACACACACACACACACACAGATCTGGATTGCAATGAGATGTTTTTCCATTTCCCAGCACATTTAAACCAATACATTTCCTCAGTCGCATGCCCATTTTAAAATGCAATTGTATGCCTGCAGCCTCACTGTTGATATTTTACATCAGGATGTAATGTAACACAGATGACTCCCGAGGTCTCATCCCGTGTATCGAGGACAGATTGCCGTGAACTCCTTTGTGGTAGCAGTATATGGATATCCATTATATATTGTATACTGTGAAGTAGTGAGTAGGGAGGCTTTAAATTCCTACTTTCCATCTCCAGGAGCGATGGTTATGTTATCCATGATGTATAATTCAAGGCCTCCGTCTGAAATTACAGTAGATTGTGATGATAATTCCTAGGCCGTCATTGAAAATAAGATTTTTTTTCTTAACTGACTTGCCTAGTTAAATAAAGGTAAAATAAAAAATAATAATTGAAGGAAGGTACAGGATCTCTGTGATTGTGATGTGAGAGGAGGGACCATTCTTTTTTAAAGCACATCTCGCCATATTCATCTTTTCAATATTCAAATATTTCCAAAGAATCTTCTCCACTTACTCTCTCTTGCACACAAGCTCACACACACATACATACATGTGTAGTGCTCACAGACGCACACACACACACGCAGGCACGCAGGCAGGCACACACACACACACACACACACACACACACACACACACACACACACACACACACACACACACACACACACACACACACACACACACACACACACACACACACACACACACACACACACACACAAAGATGTACAGACATCCAGTCCTCTGCTGCTTTATGTGCGTCGGTGGCGAATCAGAGGGGAAATAAATAACAGCTTGTTTGGAGTGAGGATCCAGGCTTCTCATTACCAACACAGTCCCCGTGACCTCACCACCGCAGCACACTAATGCTGAGAGACACAACAGGAGGGAGGGAGGACGGAGGAGAGAGGGAGTGGAAAGGGAGGGATGGCCTGAACTAGGCAACCATCCCCTGCTTCTTATTACAGTGGAACCTTGGCCAAATCACTTACACAAACCAGTCAGACACCAGGCAGGCAGAGCCATCAGCCAGCTGTGGCTGTTGGAACAGAGCAGGTGATGTGATGAGGCCAGGCCGGAGAGATAGCTGCATGCTTCCTCGCAGGAGTGTTGACAAATCCCCAGCTATTGATTTGGTGCATGGTCTGAGCACAAGTCTCAAATGATCTCCATGAAGCCCTGTGAGTGTCTGTTAACCAATACCAGCTGCAGCCAGCCAGGTGAAGAAGCAGAACCACAGACAACTGTGGTGACAAAGACGTGTATTAGGGTGTCCTCCGGGTCAGAACAGACTGTATAGTTTCCACAGGTGCTGGGTTAGGAAGCTGTACTGTGTAACATTCTCATTTCTTGAGAACAGGAGACTGTTCCTCCTGTTTGTTTGTACAATGAAAGGGGGGGGGGGGGGGGGTTCAGTGCATACTGTATGTGTGTGTGTGTCCAGCAGAAGCCATTGTCCAGGCTCCCTGGCCAGTGATTGACTGCGCCGCTGAGTATAGCTGACAGTCCTCCGGCGTTGACCTGAGCCCTGCGCATCGATAAACAACCCCAGCAAGGCTTGTACTCCTCTAATCAGGCCTCCCTTAGCAGCACAACACACTCTGAGTCACAGCACAGGGACAGACCTACAGAGAACAAAGACTACGGAACCATTGGGAAGCTCAGTGTGGGCTCCTTAGGTGTGTGAGTGGCTGTGTTGCTACCTTTGCATGGAGCAGATTTGTAGCAGAAGCGTAGGGGAAGGATGTTCCGCAGAGAATTAAACAGAGAATCAGCTCTGCATGACTGACTCAAGAGAGACGCGACAGAGAGAATGATGAAAATAGTTGGTCAAAGCCTGTGCGATGCCGATCAATCATTTGCAATTTTGCAAGACAATAAGAGATCCTCTCTCTAGGAGTGTGAACAATGTAAAGCTGAGGAAAGGTCTGTATTACAATAACAATAATAATACGTTTTGGGGGAAGGGGAAGCGAGCGATAATCATCCTGCCTGCTAGTGATGAGTCCTGAGTACGGTGTCTGCGGTTGACCGTCCAGCAGATGGCAGTGTCTTTCTTCCCTGTCTGTCCAATGAGCAGCTCCCGCTGGTATGAACTCTTGGACATTCATTAACAAACGGGAGACTATCAGTACAGGTTAAAACCATCGAAAGAGAAATTAAATGAATCTCTTCTCCTCTGCTGATCTAACAATGGGGGCAGGTTAGGAGGCTTATTACCAATCTGTACAGTAGCAGAAGATAGATTGTGCTAGTCACAGAGAAAGGGTGTTATGAAAGCAATCCACCACTCAGCTACATAAGCGCTGACCCTGAGTGCCCTTCATGTCTTTCCCCTTGTCCCCAGGTCAGTTAGTCAGCCCCATGTGCAGGGCCGGCACCAGGCATAAGCGACATAAGCAGTCGCTTAGGGCCCCAGGCTGCTAAGGGGCCCCGACCTAGTCGGGGTCTCAACCTACTGTTGAGAGTTAGAATAGTAGAATACACAAGGTGCAATTTCTAAATGTGGTTGTGCATCAGCAGTTTTTATCTTGTTATGTCAGTCACTGTTAGTCACTCAATTAGCAAAGTCAGCTACCAATTGTTATATTGGTAAATTTGTCTAGCCAGCTATCTAAACTTGTAGTAATCATGGCCGAATACCAACCAGGCACACAGGGCACGTGCCCAGGGGCCCTGACCTTTTGTTAGTCACTCTCATCAGACAACATTAACATGAACATTTAACATGTCATAAGTCATATCAAAATGAGTAGCATTGCAGGAAATTAGCTTTAAAACTGAAAAAGAATTCACTCTGCCCCATGGAAAAATGTGTTGAGTAGCATGAGATGTGTTAGAAAATTGCAACATTTTCTCTCCGCCCCATGGAAAAATGTGTTGAGTAGCATGAAATGTGTTAGAAAATTGCAACATTTTCTCTCCGCCCCATGGAAAAATGTGTTGAGTAGCATGAGATGTGTTAGAAAATTGCAACATTTTCTCTCCGCCCCATGGAAAAATGTGTTGAGTAGCATGAAATGTGTTAGAAAATTGCAACATTTTCTCTCCGCCCCATGGTAACGTGTAGAACTGCAGAAAATATACTTTAAAATGAAAAAGAAAATGATCTGCCATCAAGAGGGATACTCTAAAAGGTTTTGCTGTGAGGAGTGGTGTAGAGCTATTTTTATAGGTGCAGGACCAAGAGTGAAAAAAGTAAATGAAGTCATAATTTCATAGTTTTATGTTTCATAGCTTGTGCCGACAGATGTAGCCTATTGAACTTGATTATAGAATATGCATAAAATCTCCAAGGGCCCCCTGTGCTTAATTACAGGGATTCAATTAGCGCTTCCTCCTCTTAACTAATAAGATCTCAGTGTTGTGTTCCCTGGTATTTTGGCCCTTGACCACCTGGTCATGGTCACCTGACTGGAAGCTCAGGCTGGACAGGGAGATGGTCATGTTAATGGATTATGGAGAGGGCTAGAGATCACCAGATCACCCTTCCTCTATTACAGGGTTCCACAACTGGAGGCTCCGTGACAAATTTGGCCCGTGGGTGGTTTTAAAAACACCAAGAAATCAGCTCCAACTGATTTTAATTTTGCAAATCTGTTCCCAACTATTCCCACGCATAATAGAGAGATATGTGATTGTATACAAATGTAAGCAAGGTTTGAAATGATTGTTATAATCAAATATTATATCTGGTTTGGCATCTTACGGTCAATTTGCAGTCTACAAATGATTTGTAATTATGTTCTGACCCCCTGAACATCTGCTCAAGAAAAATTTGGCCCGCGGCTGAATCTAGTGGATGATCCCTGCTCTATAATAACATCATAACCCCCTATCCAGCCCTCACACCGCACCCTGTGAATGTGGATGATGCAATCAGCAGCAATAGCATCACTCCACTGATCCATGGGTAAAGCCATGTGATTAATCACAGAACCCAGGGCAGAAGGGCTCTCCTTCTCCTTACCTCATCGTCCAACAACAACAGCTCCCCTCCAGGCTCTCACCAGTCTCCACTCTTCTGTCCCAGGCTGGGGATTAGCTCTCTGCTCTCTGGGATTCTCTCAGACCCCCAGGACTGAACCCCCTGCCTCTAGACAGCGATAGAGAGATGGAGACACACACATCAACACCAACAACACATTCTCATTCCATCACTCTGGAGGACATCTACAGACCACTGTAAGTCTATGACAATAAGTGGACAGTCTAAATAAACCAAGAGTGACGAGATAGCCATAGATGAGGTGAGTAACGACTATTTACAGACAAGGGTTTTCATGGTTAGTGTGTCAGTAAAATAAAAAAGGAGTAACCAGTCACCAGCATGTATCATATTATCTAACATGTCAGTGACTATGGGTGTTTATTGTATGTTCTGTATATGTTTATACACAAAACCTTGGAACCTACAGTGGAAGTCATTCTATCTGAGTGAGTATGTCAGATCATGTTGGCTTGGTTTTATTCAGCAGTGCTGGTCCCACTAGTAAACATCCATACGACCTGGGGCTGAAGAGAGGATGAGAGGGAGGGAGGGAGGGAGGGAGGAAGGAAGGAAGGAAGGAGGGAGGGAGGGAGGGAAGGAAGGAAGGACTATGGGATGGAGGGAGGGAGAGATAGATGGATGGATTGAGGGAAGGATAGAGGGAGGGAGGGAGATGAAGGAATGGAGAGATGGAAGGAGGGAGGAACTACGGGATGGAGGGATAGATAGAGGGAAGAATAGATGGAGGGAGGGAGATGGAGGGATGGAGGGATGGATGGAAGGATGGAGGGAGTCAGTGCTTAATTTGTAAATCGTGAGGTACTGGAACACATCGTGTGAGGGGGGGGGAAGAGAAAAAAGTGTCAAACACAACGTAGCAGCCAAGTAGCCTATTATCTATGGTGGTGAAACAGCACTCTTCAAGTAGCCTACTATCTATGGTGGTGAAACAGTACTCTCCAAGTAGCCTATTATCTATGGTGGTGAAACAGCACTCTTCAAGTAGCCTACTATCTATGGTGGTGAAACAGCACTCTCCAAGTAGCCTACTATCTATGGTGGTGAAACAGCACTCTCCAAGTAGCCTACTATCTATGGTGGTGAAACAGCACTCTCCAAGTAGCCTATTATCTATGGTGGTGAAACAGTACTCTTCAAGTAGCCTACTATCTATGGTGGTGAAACAGCACTCTCCAAGTAGCCTATTATCTATGGTGGTGAAACAGCACTCTTCAAGTAGCCTACTATCTATGGTGGTGAAACAGCACTCTTCAAGTAGCCTACTATCTATGGTGGTGAAACAGTACTCTTCAAGTAGCCTACTATCTATGGTGGTGAAACAGCACTCTTCAAGTAGCCTATTATCTATGGTGGTGAAACTGTACTCTTCAAGTAGCCTACTATCTATGGTGGTGAAACAGTACTCTTCAAGTAGCCTACTATCTATGGTGGTGAAACAGTACTCTTCAAGTAGCCTATTATCTATGGTGGTGAAACTGTACTCTTCAAGTAGCCTATTATCTATGGTGGTGAAACAGTACTCTTCAAGTAGCCTACTATCTATGGTGGTGAAACAGCACTCTCCAAGTAGCCTATTATCTATGGTGGTGAAACAGTACTCTTCAAGTAGCCTATTATCTATGGTGGTGAAACAGTACTCTTCAAGTAGCCTACTATCTATGGTGGTGAAACAGCACTCTCCAAGTAGCCTATTATCTATGGTGGTGAAACAGTACTCTTCAAGTAGCCTACTATCTATGGTGGTGAAACAGCACTCTCCAAGTAGCCTATTATCTATGGTGGTGAAACAGCACTCTTCAAGTAGCCTACTATCTATGGTGGTGAAACAGCACTCTTCAAGTAGCCTACTATCTATGGTGGTGAAACAGCACTCTTCAAGTAGCCTATTATCTATGGTGGTGAAACAGTACTCTTCAAGTAGCCTATTATCTATGGTGGTGAAACTGTACTCTTCAAGTAGCCTATTATCTATGGTGGTGAAACTGTACTCTTCAAGTAGCCTATTATCTATGGTGGTGAAACTGTACTCTTCAAGTAGCCTACTATCTATGGTGGTGAAACAGTACTCTTCAAGTAGCCTATTATCTATGGTGGTGAAACAGTACTCTTCAAGTAGCCTACTATCTATGGTGGTGAAACAGCACTCTCCAAGTAGCCTATTATCTATGGTGGTGAAACAGCACTCTTCAAGTAGCCTACTATCTATGGTGGTGAAACAGCACTCTCCAAGGTGCTAATTATTTCAAAGCATTTTATACGTCACTGCACACATACTTGAGTATAGCTGCGTGGCTTACACAAGTCCACATTTCTTATATCAACGTACAGCAACATTTGAAGACTGCAGAACACTGCAGAACACTGCAGAACACTGCAGAACACTGCAGAACACTGCAGAACACCCACCATATGTACACAGACTCAGCTGTGGGGTTCAGAAGACACACATTTCATATCATTTTCAAGACATCAACGTAGCAGTCAAACAAATATCACAATATCGGAATATAAGTTCAAATAAACTAAATCAATGTAGGCTACAGCAGAACACACATATGAGAATATATAGGCCTCCTGCATATGTGATAATATGAAGCACATATTCAGATTACAAACTTGTTCTGTGCTGTGAAGGTGAAGGAAAAAAAATTTCCTACCTTAGTTTTCAAAACCTCCCACAATGACTCTCCCCATGTCAAGTCGTGCCGCTAGAGGGACCGGATCTGAGAAAATAGGTGCCCGGAACAAATAAAGTCAAATCAGAGAGGTTACGAATCTTGTTCCGGTAGGAGCTGGCTCAAATTAAGCACTGGAGGGAGGGATGGAGGAATAGATGGAAGGAAGGATAGAGGGAAAGAGGGAGAGGGAGGAGGGGGGAGCGGGGAGAGGGAGAGATGGAGGGATGAGAGCAAGTGTCCAGAGGTCACCCCGTGACTGGGGGGGTAAATGAATATATACAGTGCCTTGCGAAAGTATTCGGCCCCCTTGAACTTTGCGACCTTTTGCCACATTTCAGGCTTCAAACATAAAGATATAAAACTGGATTTTTTTGTGAAGAATCAACAACAAAACGACATGGAACAACATTTATTGGATATTTCAAACTTTTTTAACAAATCAAAAACTGAAAAATTGGGCGTGCAAAATTATTCAGCCCCTTTACTTTCAGTGCAGCAAAGTCTCTCCAGAAGTTCAGTGAGGATCTCTGAATGATCCAATGTTGACCTAAATGACTAATGATGATAAATACAATCCACCTGTGTGTAATCAAGTCTCCGTATAAATGCACCTGCACTGTGATAGTCTCAGAGGTCCGTTAAAAGCGCAGAGAGCATCGTGAAGAACAAGGAACACACCAGGCAGGTCCGAGATACTGTTGTGAAGAAGTTTAAAGCCGGATTTGGATACAAAAACATTTCCCAAGCTTTAAACATCCCAAGGAGCACTGTGCAAGCGATAATATTGAAATGGAAGGAGTATCAGACCACTGCAAATCTACCAAGACCTGGCCGTCCCTCTAAACTTTCAGCTCATACAAGGAGAAGACTGATCAGAGATGCAGCCAAGAGGCCCATGATCACTCTGGATGAACTGCAGAGATCTACAGCTGAGGTGGGAGACTCTGTCCATAGGACAACAATCAGTCGTATATTGCACAAATCTGGCCTTTATGGAAGAGTGGCAAGAAGAAAGCCATTTCTTAAAGATATCCATAAAAAGTGTAGTTTAAAGTTTGCCACCTGGGAGACACACCAAACATGTGGAAGAAGGTGCTCTGGTCAGATGAAACCAAAATGGAACTTTTTGGCAACAATGCAAAACGTTATGTTTGGCGTAAAAGCAACACAGCTCATCACCCTGAACACACCATGCCCACTGTCAAACATGGTGGTGGCAGCATCATGGTTTGGGCCTGCTTTTCTTCAGCAGGGACAGGGAAGATGGTTAAAATTGATGGGAAGATGGATGGAGCCAAATACAGGACCATTCTGGAAGAAAGCCTGATGGAGTCTGCAAAAGACCTGAGACTGGGACGGAGATTTGTCTTCCAACAAGACAATGATCCAAAACATAAAGCAAAATCTACAATGGAATGGTTCAAAAATAAACATATCCAGGTGTTAGAATGGCCAAGTCAAAGTCCAGACCTGAATCCAATCGAGAATCTGTGGAAAGAACTGAAAACTGCTGTTCACAAATGCTCTCCATCCAACCTCACTGAGCTCGAGCTGTTTTGCAAGGAGGAATGGGAAAAAATTTCAGTCTCTCGATGTGCAAAACTGATAGAGGCATACCCCAAGCGACTTACAGCTGTAATCGCAGCAAAAGGTGGCGCTACAAAGTATTAACTTAAGGGGGCTGAATAATTTTGCACGCCCAATTTTTCAGTTTTTGATTTGCTAAAAAAGTTTGAAATATCCAATAAATGTCGTTCCACTTCATGATTGTGTCCCACTTGTTGTTGATTCTTCACAAAAAAAATACAGTTTTATATCTTTATGTTTGAAGCCTGAAATGTGGCAAAAGGTCGCAAAGTTCAAGGGGGCCGAATACTTTCGCAAGGCACTGTACATGAGATGTGTAGAGCACATTTCTGTTGGCATCAGAACACAGCCTAAATTGTCATACCACAGGTGAGCCCTGCCTGCCAGGCCATGCTAATGCAATCACACTCCTGGGGACCATGGTCTTCATCGGTTGGCGACGGCCAACAAAGTGATATGTCACTGCAACTGAGGTGGTGGTCTTAAGTTTTCAATTTTGCATTCTGGAAATGTGGGTGGAAAATAAAAGAAGACAGACGGGGGAATTTGCCGGGCAAGACGACCGGGGGGGGATGACATTCCCGTGGGACGGGGGGACGGGGGATTACAGTGTCTGTGGATGAGGAAGGCATTAGAGTGGAAACACAAGGCCAGGAGCCCCTGCAGGACAGGGAACAGTGGAGGAGGGTAAAGAGAGGGTGGGCGCGCTCTGAAACTGATACAGCTGCATTCTCCTCTAAACATCACAGGGCCAGCTAACCCCTCCACACATTCCCCCCAACCCCCAAACCCCTCCCCCGTCGTGAAGTAAGACACGGGCCTCATCCCACCACTTTGTCTTCTGTGATTTATCAGAGAAAAGGCCACTCCCTGTCCACCTCCAAACCCCCCCCCACACCCCCCTCCGTCCTCACCCCTCTAACTATCCCTCCCTACGCCCCCCTACCCCTACACCCCCCTCTGTCCTCACCCCTCTAACTATTCCTCCCTACGCCCCCCACCCAACCCCTCTCTCTCTCTCTCTCTCTCTCTCTCTCTCTCGCTCTGTCTCTCTCTCTCTCTCCCTCCCATTCTCATTCCTCCCCTATCATCCTCTGTCCTCACCCCTCTAACTATTCCTCCCTACGCCCCCCAACCCCTACAACCCTCTAACTATTTCTCCCTACGCCCCCCAACCCCTACACCCCCCTCCGTCCTCACCCCTCTAACTATCCCTCCCTACGCCCCCCAACCTCTACACCCCCCTCTGTCCTCACCCCTCAAACTATTCCTCCCTACGCCCCCCAACCCCTACACCCCCCTCTGTCCTCACCCCTCAAACTATTCCTCCCTACGCCCCCCAACCCCTACACCCCCCTCCGTCCTCAACCCTCAAATTATTCCTCCCTACGCCCCCCAACCCCTACACCCCCCTCTGTCCTCACCCCTCAAACTATTCCTCCCTACGCCACCCAACCCCTAAACCCCCCTCCGTCCTCACCCCTCTAACTATCCCTCCCTACACCCCCCAACCCCTACACCCCCCTCTGTCCTCACCCCTCTAACTATCCCTCCCTACGCCCCCCACCCAACCCCTACACCCCCCTCTCTCCTCACCCCTTTAACTATCCCTCTCTACGCCCCCACCCAACCCCTACACCCCCCTCTGTCCTCACCCCTCTAACTATCCCTCCCTACGCCCCCACCCAACCCCTACACCCCCCTCCGTCCTCACCCCTCAAACTATTCCTCCCTACGCCACCCAACCCCTACACCCCCCTCTCTCCTCACCCCTGTAACTATCCCTCTCTACGCCCCCACCCAACCCCTACACCCCCCTCTGTCCTCACCCCTCTAACTATCCCTCCCTACGCCCCCCACCCAACCCCTACACCCCCCTCTGTCCTCACCCCTCAAACTATTCCTCCCTACGCCACCCAACCCCTACACCCCCCCCCGTCCTCACCCCTCTAACTATTCCTCCCTACGCCCCCCACCCAACTCCTACACCCCCCTCCGTCCTCACCCCTCAAACTATTCCTCCCTACGCCACCCAACCCCTACACCCCCCTCTCTTCTCACCCCTTTAACTATCCCTCTCTACGCCCCCACCCCCTCTACACCCCCCTCCGTCCTCACTCCTTTAACTGTACCCCTCTATACCCCCCCCCTCCCCTATGTCCTCGCCCCACTCCGTCCTCACCCCTCTAACTATCCCTTCCTACGCCCACCACCCTCCTAAACCCCCTTCCGTCCTTAACTCTCTAACTGTCCCTCCCTCTTCAACTGGCCCTGGAGACAGCTGGGCAAATACTGACCCGTATCGCCCATTTATCCCCATGACCCCCAGAATCCCTGCTCGCTTCCCAGCCTCGCCCCCAGCTTTGGCCCCTGGCTCCAGCCTCTACCTCACCAGCCTAGCAACTGGGACAGTGGCCCACCCATGGCACCAGGGCTCTCTGTGGGACTATACACGTGAGACGCTGGAATTCTAAACACCCTAAGAGCTTTGGCAAACAGCAAAGGTCAGGCAGAGACACAGACACTGAAGCAGTGTCCGGAATCTGAATGTGTGTGAATCTGGCTGAAAATTCCATTCAGGCTACCGCCAGCAATAGGCAAAGATAGCGAGGGAGTGTGAGTTCTGCCAGAGACAGTGAGAAGAAGATAGAAGGATGAGAGAAGACAAGCTGCTCTCTTTCCTCCTTTTTGGGAAGATGGGAAGATGAGGTGCTCCATTGAGAAAGGTTATGTGTGGTGTTCCTGCGGCTGTGTTTATCCAGTGATGTGGAGACAGAGCTCAGAGTCTGTATGGTCTGGCACAGTGTCAACTATGACAACTACACATGTGCACACAGTGAAATAGGATGACTGGTAGAAAAACATTACACCTCTCTCTCTCTCTCACTCTCTCTCTCTCTCTCTCTCACTCTCTATCTCTCTCTCTCTCTCTCTCTCTCTCTCTCTCTCTCTCGCTCTGTCTCTCTCTCTCTCTCCCTCCCATTCTCATTCCTCACCTATCATCCTTTTTGCTCTCTTTGTCTGTACACATTCCCCTACCTCTCTGCATCTCTCTCCTCCTAGTCTAGCTGTATGTTCTCTTTGTCTGAACACATCCCTTTTTATTCCAGCATCTCTCCCTCTACCTTTCTCTCTAATGCTGATACATGCACACATGATCCCTGTAGAGAAATGAAAGACAGAAAGGGGTAAAGAGGGTAAATGGTGGGCTAATGTGCAGTACTAAACCTGCAGTAGACGTAATCTAAAGTGGCAGTAGATGAAAGAGCTGAGGCTTGACCAAGATGTTACTTAGTCAAGTAGAGTTCCACAGAGCTTTGTTTCTGTCAGTGACTAACATGGTGCAACACTAACACACACAGATACACAAACACTGGCACAGATATACACACACACACACACACACACGCAACACTAACACACACAGATACACAAACACTGGCACAGATATACACATACACACACGCAACACTAACACACACAGATACACAAACACTGGCACAGATATACACACACAAACACACGCAACATTAACACACACAGATACACAAACACTGGCACAGATATACACACACACACACGCAACACTAACACACACAGATACACAAACACTGGCACAGATATACACACACACACACACGCAACACTAACACACACAGATACACAAACACTGGCACAGATACACACACACACACACACACACACACACACATACACACACACGCAACACTAACACACACAGATACACAAACACTGGCACAGATATACACACACACGCAACACTAACACACACAGATACACAAACACTGGCACAGATACACACACACACACACACATGCGCGCGCGCGCGCAACACTAACACACACAGATACACAAACACTGGCACAGATACACACACACACACACACACACACACACACACACACACACACACACACACACACAAGCCCCCCCCACCCCCGTGCCTGCTCCATCCTCTAGTTGTTTCAGTAATTAACCCCGCGCAGTGCTTATACAGGCTTATATAATCTGTGAAGTACACATTTACATACATAATACTTGGAGCTCTACATTGGTTCCACCCAACAAAACAGTGAGAGAATGGGGCTCAGAAATGCCTGCCATGGCTACAGTGCTCTGGCAGTGCAAACAGGAAACAACCTAGGCTAGGCTAGTATAGTACAGACTAGCAGCCTGCCTGCCGACCCATCCTCTAACTGACAGCAGGGATCATTAGCGTCATGACGAGTCTGAAGGAGACACGAAAGGGGCTTCATTCGAGACACTGACCTGTAGTCAGGCACCATGCAGCAGCAACGGACCGATCGACGACCACACCACAGCACCTGACAAACACAGGCCACAACACCTGACAAACACAGGCCACAGCATCTGACAAACACAGACCACAGCACCTGACAAACACAGGCCACAGCACCTGACAAACACAGACCACAGCACCTGACGAACACAGGCCACAGCACCTGACAAACACAGGCCACAGCACCTGACAAACACAGACCACAGCACCTGACAAACACAGGCCACAGCACCTGACAAACACAGGCCACAGCACCAGACAAACACAGACCACAGCACCTGACAAACACAGGCCACAGCACCTGACAAACACAGACCACAGCACCTGACAAACACAGATCACAGCACCTGATAAACACAGGCCACAGCACCTGACAAACACAGACCACAGCACCTGATAAACACAGGCCACAGCACCTGACAAACACAGGCCACTGCTAAATATAGACCTGCGAATTAGGACTGCCTCTGTGTACATTTACTTCTATGTTAATTATAAGGCTCACACACAGACGAGGGCAGTATAACCCCATATTGGACAGGATCTGAAGCAGTCTAGGAAGTCATTTGCGAGAGACTTGTTATTTTTCATTTTGACCATTTACATGACACAGAACATGAAGGCACTGGTATAGTGTCTAATTAGCTAACACACAGTGAGACTTCTAAGGACTGGATAATTATAAAAATGATCATTTTAATCAATGTTCTGCACCTTGAGGCCAGAAGCAAACTTGTACTTTTTCAACTAGCTAGATACAATAATAGGTACCTCCCATTTCCTCAAAAATAGATTATTTTAATTAGACCAGGAGCCACCCAGCAGTAAGATCAGATCAAATATGTTGCTTCCCTCCAAGTCTCCCCTGTGCAACCAGCACACCATCACACAAACTGAGCCAATCGTTCAACCAAGCACAGCGGCTTTCACAACACAGCTGAGGGGTAGTGGTGGTGGTGATGGTGGCCATGATCCTGCTTAAAAACAAAGCTGCCCCGTCAGTTGAAATAGATTGGGTAGCCATTTTCTCCTGGGAGGGAGGTAGACTCTCTCACACTGCCTCTCCTCTCCTCCACCAGTAGCCTAGCGAGTGAGTCAGTGTGTGAGCTGCTGCTCTAGGGTCTAATTAATGCAGCACACTGTGCACCCATATGGCTACATGTGATTAAACAGATCGAAAAGAGAAGAGAGAGAGTCAACCACATGGGTCCCCATCTCCCTCTCTCTGTCCATGCAGCCTGGATTGCTGCGTTAGCTTGTTTTCTCTCTCTAACGCCCCCTCTCTCTCTCTCTAAGACAGTGATTTGACCTTGACACAGAGGAGTTTGATTAGACCCATGGAAATCAATACTGAACATGTCCAAGTCAGTCAAACACACAATGAATTATATATTTTGTCATGTCATTATGCCCAAGCTATTTTTCATCTCCAAGGCCAAAGCAAGGTAAATATGTATTTGTCTGTTCCTGTGGGGACAAAGGCTGCTCGCGTCCCTTAGCCAGCTGAGCAGGCTGGGGCTCCGTCTCTATCTCCCAGCTATTACTGGTGCCATGGCTGCTGGCTTTCACTTTGTCTGCATATGTTTGATTAGGGAGGGGCTCCCTGGGCTCACGGATGGGTGCTTTTGGAGATGTCATTTCTCTTCATCCTCCTGCTCCTCCCCTCTCTCCCTCGCTCTCTCTCTCCCCTCTTTGTCCTGCTTCACACATCTCAGGCATCAGGCGCTCTGGGGATGTGACATCTCTGCCTGCCTGCTTGCCCAATGACAGCAGCTCTCCTCCCCTTCCTTCCTTCCTTCCTACCTTCCTTCCTTCCTTCCTTCAGGGGCTGATCTGTGTGTACTGTATGTGTGTGGAGGAGAAAGAGGGAGAGAGATGGAGAGGGAGGGAGGAATAGATGGAGATGGAGGGAGGGAGAGCGAGAGAGAAAGAAAGAAAGAGATTAGTGCATGTGTCAGAGATATGATTCCATATCTGTGCATGTGAGCCATTCACTCACTGCCACTGAAAAGGTCACCAGATTTACTTCTGGCAAATACATAGAAGTGTGTTATAGGGGCAGCCATTTTACTCCTTCATAGCAATTCCCTCGGCACGGTCTGCAATTACATCAGTCCTCCTTTCTTGGGAGAAACAGTCACTCCATTAATGCGTTCAGTGCCACGTCTCCTGTGGCCTCCCAATGTTAATGCACACATCCTCCATCACACACGACACAATGTGAGCTAGCACTGAAATCCTGTATGCCTCCACCGTGACCAAAGGGAAGAAATGTCAGTCCAGCACCATCCGAAGGGGATGGGAAGGGTCAAAATGACTGTAAATCGTCTGTGCTTAGTATGCAGTTACAATTAGAAAAAGACGCACGCACGCACGCACGCACGCACGCACGCACGCACACACACACACACACACACACACACACACACACACACACACACACACGCACACACACACACACACACACACACACACACACACACAGACAGAGGAACCACTCCAAAACCAGAGGAGCTGACAAGATGGTTTTGATTATTTGCGATGTGTGAGGAGGTACGTTTCCCCTTCACAGTCACCTGGGAAGTGTGTTACGGCTGGGAAATCTGGAAGCAGTAAAAAAAGAGAAAAAAGCAGAAAACTTCAGAGGGAGGCAGGCATGAAAGTAGGCTGGTCTGACCTGTGACCCTGTTCTCTCTCGACTGCTCCCTTTGAGCTGCTAAAAGGCGTGCGTTGTGAGGAGCCAAAAGACAGCTGCACCCCCCTTCTTGAAGCGCTCTTGGGGAGCGCAGAGGTCCCCCTCTCTCAGTTTGGGTCTAAATTATGTGGGGTCAGAGGGGCTGGTTGACCCCCAGTGGAGGTGGTCCGGCCGGGCCGGGGATAGAGTTTCACTGGTTTATATGGCCAGCCTGGGCCGCACTGCTCAGCTCTGTGCTGTTATGTGGTTGACGGGCCATCCATCCTGCCTGTGAACACAGCTCCCTGTTTTCTCTGATTTACTATCGCAAGAGATAATGAAGAAACCAGCGCCGCAGGGCTCTCTCTCACACACTCTCTCTCTCAAACACACTCTCTCTCTCACACTCTCTCTCACACACTCTCTCTCTCACACACTCTCTCTCACACACTCTCTCTCTCACACACACTCTCACACACTCTCTCTCACACACACTTACAGTTACACACGCAGATACACACACACCACACACAGATACACACACATACACACCACACTCAGTCACATGTACGCAAGCACACACACTTACACATACACACCACACACAGATACACACACACACGTACACACCACACAGATACATACACACGTACACACCACACACAGATACACATACACAACACAGACGCACCCATATACACTGTCATCACAGGAGGCTGCTGAGGGGAGGACGGCTCATAATAATGGTCAGAACGGAGCAAATGTAATGGCATCAACCACATGTAAACCATGTGTTTGATGTATTTGAAACCATTCCACTAATTCCGCTCCAGCCATTACAACGAGCCCATCCTCCCCAATGAAGGTGACACCAGCCTCCTGTGACTGTCACACATTCAACAGTCATAATATCTCTCTCATCATCACTCAATACCTAGGTTTACCTCCACTGTATTCACATCCTACCATACCTTTGTCTGTACAATATACCTTGAAGCTATTTTATCGCCCCTAGAAACCTCCTTTTACTCTCTGTTCCGGACATTCTAGACGACCAATTCTCATAGCTTTTAGCCGTACCCTTATCCTACTCCTCCTCTGTTCCTCTGGTGATGTAGAGGTTAATCCAGGCCCTGCAGCGCCTAGCTCCACTCCTATTCCCCAGGCGCTCTCTTTTGATGACTTCTGTAACTGTCATAGCCTTGGTTTCATGCATGTTAACATTAGAAGCCTCCTCCCTAAGTTTGTTTTATTCGCTGCTTTAGCACACTCTGCCAACCCGGATGTTCTAGCCGTGTCTGAATCCTGGCTTAAGAAGACCACCAAAAATTCTGAAATCTTCATCCCTAACCACAACATTTTCAGACAAGATAGAACGGCCAAAGGGGGCGGTGTTGCAATCTACTGCAGAGATAGCCTGCAGAGTTCTGTCCTACTATCCAGGTCTGTCCCCAACCATTTGAACATCTACTTTTAAAAATTCCACCTTTTAAAAACAAGTCTCTCATCATTGCCACCTGCTATACACCACCCTCTGCAGGCAGCTGTGCTCTGGACACCATATGTGAACTGATTGCCCCCCATCTATCTTCAGAGTTCGTGCTGCTAGGCGACCTAAACTGGAACATGCTTAACACCCCAGCCATCCTACAATCTAAGCTTGATGCCCTCAATCTCACTGAAATTATCAATGAACCTACCAGGTACCACCCCAAATCCGTAAACACGGGCACCCTCATAGATATCATCCTAACCAACTTGCCCTCTAAATACACCTCTGCTGTTTTCAACCAAGATCTCAGCGATCACTGCCTCAATCCCTGCATCCGTAATGGGTCAGCGGTCAAACAACCTCCACTCATCACTATCAAACACTCCCTGAAACACTTCAGCGAGCAGGCCTTTCTAATCGACCTGGCCGGGGTATCCTGGAAGGATATTGACCTCATCCCGTCAGTAGAGGGTGCCTGGTTATTTTTGTTAAATGCCTTCCTCACCATCTTAAATAAGCATGCCCCATTCAAGAAATTTTGAACCAGGAACAGATATAGCCCTTGGTTCTCTCCAGACCTGACTGCCCTTAACCAACACAAAATCATCCTATGGCGTTCTGCATTAGCATCGAAACAGCCCCCGTGATATGCAACTTTTCAGGGAAGCTAGAAACCAATATACACAGGCAATTAGAAAAGCCAAGGTTAGATTTTTCAAGCAGAAATTTGCTTCCTGCAGCACAAACTCAAAAAAGTTCTGGAACACTGTAAAGTCCATGGAGAATAAGAACACCTCCTCCCAGCTGCCCACTGCACTGAGGATAGGAAACACTGTCACCACTGATAAATCCTCTATAATTGAGAATTTCAATATGCATTTTTTTTTACGGCTGGCCATGTTTTCCACCTGGCTACCCCTACCCCGGTCAACAGCACTGCACCCCTCCACAGCAACTCGCCCAAGCCTTCCCCATTTCTCCTTCTCCCAAATCCAGTCAGCTGATCTGATGTTCTGAAAGAGCTGCAAAATCTAGACGCCTACAAATCAGCTGGGCTAGACATTCTGGACCCTTTCTTTCTAAAATTATCTGCCGAAATTGTTGTAACCCCTGTTCAACCTCTCTTTCGTGTCGTCTGAGATTCCCAAAGATTGGAAAGCAGCTGCGGTCATCCCCCTCTTCAAAGGGGGGACACACTCTTGACCCAAACTGCTACAGACCTATATCTATCCTACCCTGCCTTTCTAAGGTCTTCGAAAGCCAAGTCAACAAACAGATTACCGCCCATTTCGAATCCCACCATACCTTCTCCGCTATGCAATCTGGTTTCAGAGCTGGTCATGGGTGCACCTCAGCCACGCTCAAGGTCCTAAACGATATCTTAACTGCCATCGATAAGAAATAATAGTGTGCAGCCGTATTCATTGATCTGGCCAAGGCTTTCAACTCTGTCAATCACGACATCCTCATCGGCAGACTCGATAGCCTTGGTTTCTCAAATTATTTAATTTTTTTTATTTAACTAGGCAAGTCAGTTAAGAACAAATTCTTATTTTTAATGTCAGCCCAGGAACAGTGGGTCAACTGCCTGTTCAGGGGCAGAACGACAGATTTGTACCTTGTCAGCTCAGGGATTTGAACTTGCAACCTTTCGGTTACTAGTCCAACACCCCACCCACTAGGCTACCCTGCCGCCCCAAATGCCTTGCCTGGTTCACCAAATACTTCTCTGATAGAGTTCAGTGTGTCAAATCGGAGGGCCTGTTGTCCGGGCCACTGGCAGTCTCTATGGGGGTGCCTCAGGTTTCAATTCTTGGACTGATTCTCTTCTCTGTATACATCAATGATGTCGCTCTTGCTGCTGGTGAGTCTCTGATCCACCTCTATGCAGACGACACCATTCTGTATACTTCTGGCCCTTCTTTGGACACTGTGTTAACAACACTCCAGACGAGCTTCAATGCCATACAACTCTCCTTCCGTGGCCTCCAATTGCTCTTAAATTCAAGTAAAACTAAATGCATGCTCTTCAACCGATCGCTGCCTGCACCTGCCCAACATCACTACTCTGGACGGTTCTGACTTAGAATATGTGGACAACTACAAATACCTAGGTGTCTGGTTAGACTGTAAACTCTCCTTCCAGACTCACATCAAACATCTCCAATCCAAAGTTACATCTAGAATTGGCTTCCTATTTCGCAACAAAGCACCCTCCACTCATGCTGCCAAACACACCCTTGTAAAACTGACCATCCTACCGATCCTCGACTTCGGCGATGTCATTTACAAAATAGCCTCCAGTACCCTACTCAATAAATTAGATGCAGTCTATCACAGTGCCATCTGTTTTGTCACCAAAGCCCCATATACTACCCACCACTGCGACCTGTATGCTCTCGTTGGCTGGCCCTTGCTTCATACTCGTCGCCAAACCCACTGGCTCCAGGTCATCTACAAGATCCTGCTAGGTAAAGTTCCCCCTTATCTCAGCTCGCTGGTCACTATAGCAGCACCCACCTGTAGCACGCGCTCCAGCAGGTATATCTCTCTGGTCACCCCCAAAACCAATTCTTCCTTTGGCCGCCTCTCCTTCCAGTTCTCTGCTGCCAATGACTGGAACGAACTACAAACATCTCTGAAACTGGAAACACTTATCTCCCTCACTAGCTTTAAGCACCAGCTGTCAGAGCAGCTCACAGATTACTGCACCTGTACATAGCCCATCTATAATTTAGCCCAAACAACTACCTCTCCCCCAATGGTATTTATTTATTTATTTTGCTTCTTTGCACCCCATTATTATTATCTCCACTTTGCACATTCTTCCACTGCAAATCTACCATCCCAGTGTTTAATTGCTATATTTTATTTACTTCACCACCATGGCCTATTTTTTGCCTTTACCTCCCTTATCTTACCTCATTTGTCTACTGTATTATTGACTGTATGTTTGTTTTACTCCATGTGTAACTCTGTGTTGTTATATGTGTCGAACTGCTTTGCTTTATCTTGGCCAGGTCGCAATTGTAAATGAGAACTTGTTCTCAACTTGCCTACCTGGTTAAATAAAGTTTAATTTAATTTTTTTAAAATTAATTTTAAAAAATGTACGCAAGCACACACAGTAATGACACAGCTCAGAGGGTTGTCCCACACCACACACGTGTCCACAGGGCAGCACTGCAGGGAGATATGGAGACAGGAGGAGTGTGTGTGTATATGTGTATATGTGTGTGTGTGTATATGTATGTGTGTGTGTGTGCATATGTATGTGTGTGAGTATATGTGTGTGTATATCTGCGTGTAAATGTGTGTGTGTATATGTGTGTGTATATATATGTGTGTGTATATATATATATGTGTGTGTGTGTATGTGTATATATATGTGTGTGTGTATGCCAATGTTATTCATAGTGCTGTTATTGATCTCATGCATCAGGGAGTGAGAAAGAGTCAGGGTGCCTCGATTTAGTTACATACTGGATCTTATTTCTGATGATATATCGTATCGTTTTGACAATATCACAGTATTATTTTTGGAGTAGTTGGCTCTACCTGCACCAACAACTCCATAGCTTTTTCTCCATCACCTTTTCATATAGGGAGCACTTTTATTTCTATGACTGATCAAAAGTCATTTTCACATGGATCTCTTCAGCAGACATGTCAGAAACCTTCTGTCCAAAAATGATGAAACTAGGTTAGACTACTGCAATGCTCTACTTTCCGGCTACACGGATAAAGCACTAAAAAAACTTCAGTTAGTGCTAAATACGGCTGCTAGAATCCTGACTGGAACCAATACATTTGATCATATTACTCCAGTGCTAGCCTCACTACACTGGCTTCCTGTCAAGGCAAGGGCTGATTTCAAGGTTTTACTGCTAACCTACAAAGCATAACATGGGCTTGCTCCTACCTATCTCTCTGATTTGGTCCTGCCGTACATACCTACACGTACGCTACGGTCACAAGACGCAGGCCTCCTAATTGTCCCTAGAATTTCTAAGCAAACAGCTGGAGGCAGGGCTTTCTCCTATAGATCTCAATTTTTATGGAATGGTCTGCCTACCCATGTGAGAGACGCAAACTCGGTCTCAACCTTTAAGTCTTTACTGAAGACTCATCTCTTCAGTGGGTCATATGACTGAGTGTAGTCTGGCCCAGGAGTGGGAAGGTGAACGGAAAGGCTCTGGAGCAACGAACCGCCCTTGCTGTCTCTGCCTGGCCGGTTCCCCTCTTTCCACTGGGATTCTCTGCCTCTAACCCTATTACAGGGGCTGAGTCACTGGCTTACTGGTGCTCTTTCATGCCGTCCCTAGGAGGGGTGCGTCACTTGAGTGGGTTGAGTCACTGATGTGATCTTCCTGTCTGGGTTGGCGCCTCCCCTTGGGTTGTGCCGTGGCGGAGATCTTTGTGGGCTATACTCGGCCTTGTCTCAGGATGGTATGTTGGTGGTTGAAGATATCCCTCTAGTGGTGTGGGGGCTGTGCTTTGGCAAAGTGAGTGGGGTTATATCCTTCCTGTTTGGCCCTGTCCGGGGGTATCATCGGATGGGGCCACAGTGTCTCCTGACCCCTCCTGTCTCAGCCTCCAGTATTTATACTGCAGTAGTTTATGTGTCGGGGGGCTAGGGTCAGTTTGTTATATCTGGAGTACTTCTCCTGTCTTATCCAGTGTCCTGTGTGAATTTAAGTATGCTCTCTCTAATTCTCTCCTTCTTTCTCTCTCTCGGAGGACCTGAGCCCTAGGACCATGCCTCAGGGCTACCTGGCATGATGACTCCTTGCTGTCCCCAGTCCAACTGTTCTGCCTGCGGCTATGGAATCCTGACCTGTTCACCGGACGTGCTACCTATCCCAGACCTATTATTTGACCATGCTGGTCATTTATGAACATTTGAACATCTTGGTCATGTTCTGTTATAATCTCCACCCGGCACAGCCAGAAGAGGACTGGCCACCCCCCATAGCCTGGTTCCTCTCTAGGTTTCTTCCTAGGTTTTGGCCTTTCTATGGAGTTTTTCCTAGCCACGTGCTTCTACACCTGCATTGCTTGCTGTTTGGGGTTTTAAGCTGGGTTTCTGTACAGCACTTTGAGATATCAGCTGATGTACGAAGGGCTATATAAATACATTTGATTTGATATGATGAGCAATATGTTTGGAACATCGAATCTCAACAAAATCACAGTATCGAATCACTACATATTGAATCGCGAGAATCGCAATACATAGCGTATATCGGCACCTAAGTATCTTGATAATATCATATTGTGAGGTCACCGGCTATTCCGAGCCCGAGTACACACAGTTTCTACCACGTGAAGATGTACATTTTTACTGCCCTATGTTTTATCAAAGTAAAACACTACACACACTTTTTACTGGTCATCCATGGCTTAACCGGATAAATTATGGATAGCTCCTTGGTACTGAAAAGTAAGGGATTCTAAAAGTTTAGGATTACGGTAACAATATGTTCCGATTTAGAATTTACAATTAGGATTAAAGAGTGGAGTGTAAAAGAAGGTGTTGAATTAGATAGAGATGTTTTGGTGCTGGTTTTCTCCCCAGGAAATACATTTAAGCAAGTGAACTGGATGATGAAACTAGTACTGAAACAGGCTTCAGAATATAATTCACAGCCCAAATAAGCAGAGAGAGTTTGATTTAGATTCCTAGTCTTTCTTAAAGCCTGACATTCTTGGATTGGCAGGGATTAGAAATCCGCATACAGTAATGAGTGTACTCATGAGTGTATTATAAATCAATGCCATGACTGGGGTTCACCATGGTAGAATGTGAGGCATTGTGGGATGCAGCTTCGATGTACTGTAAGGCTACTGTAGGGTTAACCTTGCGTTTCCGTTTTCTGCTATGCCTTATTTAACCGCATGTGTCATGAGCGTGGATGTGCTTTTGATGAAGGCCGTCATTTCTTAATTATAATACGTGAGACAAATGTGAAGATAATTGTGTCGCCAAAACAACCACGCGCCAGGCACACACACACATCCACACGCAGAGTAAGAAACACTTCACACCTCTCCGTTTAATTACTAGAGCTAGTTTATTACCGTCGTTGTTGTCGTCTTTTGCCTTTAATCAGTGTGGCACAATGACTTCTAAAACAAACCACTAAAAAAAGATCTAGTCTGTCTTTATACACATATACACATACATACAGTATTATACATATGTATACACATGTGAATCACGGCCAACCATCACGACCAACTACAGATACTGTATCACAGAGAACACACATTTGTGGACACCTAAAAAATGATCCCCGACGGGAAAAAATTTATATTGACCTGAATTTGATTGTGGGACACAAGGGCAGGCAGAGGCACTGACCTCAGCAGACATATAGACAGAAAGACATATGTGATTGAACAGCTCCCCACAGACAATATGCAGCTGATTATACTATACTGTACAGGTTTGTGCTCTCTTAGTTCCTTCTCCATAACCTAGCTATTCTCATCACACCATCTCTGTCCCTATATCAAACCCAACATAAGCACTAAAAACCGAGGCGCCCTTCCCCACATTAAAAGTACAGTGAGGCTATAGAAACTGGCTGGGCACTGTATTTGACTTTTGGTTTAGGTTAGCACCTTTGCAGCTATATAATAACCCAATGGCATGGTAGTAGCAGTAGCAACAATGACTTTGACAGTCATACGTATAGTAACTGCATTGGAAAGCCTTTTCCCCTTGCCCTGTGCGATGTGCCTGGTGGCTTCTGTGCCTGGTGGAGAGAATGCCACAGGTTTGTGAGGAGGGATACAGTCATTATTGCCAACCAAACTGGGTAAGAGGAGATCAAATATGACAGAAATACCATCTGTGTAAGCTCAACTGTAGCTACAATAAGTAGGCACAAGTTTTCCTGTAGATACAAGCAGCTCTCGTATCCCTGCTTGATGGCGTCGCAACGCAGGTCTGTACTGTAGATTAAAGCTGTGCAAACTTCGTGTGTATTTCCATAAACGCACGCGTCTCTAAAGCACAGCTTTAACACGAAAACATGTTAACAAACGTTTGTATGAAAAGGTTCATGCTTTATTGTCTCCACTGTTTAGTGACCATGAACTCGGTTTGACGGTTTGACGGTGAAATCAATTACATCTCGTAGTGGTGGAAAAGGGATCAAACAGGACAACGTGAGTTATAATAACAGGTACGACGATGATCAACAAGCAGTCAGGATTATTATATAACAATGTCTTTCTGAGTAGAAAGAGTTGCAGCAAATACAGACTATGAACGGTGTGGAATAGAAACATCAGTAGCACCATGTTGAGATGACAATATTTGCCCTATTCCAATGGCTAAATGTCACAGTGTCACCATCACAAATCCAATAATGACAAACTAACACTTTAGAAATCTGCTGAAACAGCACATTTGCGAATAGCTGAGAAAGATATGGTTTTAAAAAAAAACATTTTTCTCTGTAGCCATGCTTAAATACTTTGGATTTAACGTGTTTCTCGACAGAGGTACAAATATACTACTGATCTCAAACATGCTTTAAGTTACAATTCCATTAATTCACCATTAAATTACAAGAATTCAAATGATTAGAAAATCTTCAAATCAGCATTATCTGCCATGTACAGTCATTGCGTTCTTGGGAGAATATCTGAGAGATAATAGCATCAGAAATGCAATCCATTTACAATCAAAAGTATAGTCATTTGTTGCCACAGTGATCAATACGACACATATCAACAGATCAATACATCTGAACTGTGTGGTGTTACAGCATGACAAAAAGGCCAATCCCTCAACAGGCCTTGTTCGTTGGTTACACCCACTGTGGCTTCAAACATGTCAACAATGAGATATCACTGTAATCGTTTTCGCTAAGCTCCTACAATATGTAGCTCGCTTTCTCCTGTTTCTACAATATGAGCAAAAAATGTGGAATACATGGACAGACTTGGAGTTGTATCTCATGTAACTACAACACCACCCCATATTTCATAGATGTGTTGTAACAAATCTTACTAAGATACTAACTCATGCCCAAACCAGTTTGGGGGGAGGCTTTGTTTTAAGATATCAGGCCAGTATGGCATACCGTGAGAACCTACTCCTACAGTAACATCATCTAAAATTCAAACAATCACTTCTACAAGATTGTGCAAGTGTCTATATTAGTCTTGGTAGATACTTGACTATTTCCTTTGTGGCCACTGGTCAGCAACTGCCAGTTAAGAGAATTCCTAACTTATTAGGAGTCCAAATTAGCATGAATAGGATCTGCAAAAATAGAAAGAAAAAACAACAGGAAAAAAACATGGCAGGCAGTAGTTTCAGAGTTTCCCCTCGCCTTCCATGGCTGGGTTAGAGAACAGAAAACGGTTGAACATTTAATCCCTTTCATGAAGAGGCTTAAAGAGCTGAAATGGTAACATTATTGTCACAGAGAAAAAAATGTTTGTTTTACAGATTCCCGGTTTGATGTGTTTACTCTCCAGTTCTCAATAGCCTTGTGTGGCCAGAGATAAACCAGCTAATGTCTCTCCCCTGATTCTCTCTGGGGAGAGCTGGGGCAATGGGGTAATTCTGACAAACACTCCTTTCTTTACAAAGTTGTGTGTGTGTCGCTGGTGTGTGTGTGTGTGTGTGTGTGTGTAGGGAGAGGTGGCATTACAGAGGGGCAAGGAAGAGAGACAAAAGGAGACAAAACCGTACTAAGAAGAGCGGTTGTGAACTTCATTCATGAATCCCTATATACGTGGCTCACTGAGGCTACACATCTTCATGCATGGAGGATTACCATTATCTGCTCAGTATGTGTGACAGTGGACAGATTTTCTCCTTGATTATTTGCCTAGTCGATAAACAAAAAAGGCAATCCCTCCCCCTAAACTGGTTGAATAGGGCACAGTCAGAGCACTGTGAGAGGAAGATTGTACTAAATAACATGGACTCTCATAGTGGAGCGCCCAGTCCATGTTCCGCTGTGACGAATACAACATAAGGATTAGATAGACGTTCCCTGAACACAGTCAGCCCACTCTCTCTTTGTCCAGAGAAACAAACTCAGCGGATGGGAATCTCACGAGAGGAAGAAGCAGGGCTGAGAATAGATAGTGGGAGAATCTCATCTCACCAGCCAATGGAGTGGTAATAAGTCAGAATAGACTAGAGCAGCTTCAGCAGTTGATCACCGAGGGCAGCTCTTAACATTGATCTATAGGAGTGTAAAAGCACTGGGAGAATCATGATCATATCAATCATGTAAACATGATGCCTCAATTTACAGCTCGGCATTCTGGGTGAAGGGTAAATAAGTTGTGCTCTGTATGGCACTAAAACCTGTCAAATCAGGGATGAGATGTGGCCAATTTCCAGCATCGGAAATGAACTGTAAATTATTAAGAAAAAGTACCTCTGGTTTCTCTGGAGAGACCCCTCCTCACAAACATCTTTTACGTTTTTAAAGACGCACATGAGAGAGCATTACACCAACAGTTCATAAATACACATGTAACATTTCTGAGACATTTCTTTCTGCTAGTTTGACAACTATCGTTAGGGTGTACTAAGACTTGCAATGTAAATCTACCATCATGTACAATAACAATACAAGAAATGAAGACCCGCGAGACAATTTAAGAAACGCATGGTGAAGAAACAAACAAACACAAAGTACAGAATTACTGCAGGTGAGTTCTGGTTCCACGTTTTCGGCAATATTGCAAAGCATTAACAACAACGACTTCTACTGCATCGCACAATAAAAACCCTCTGCCGGAGGATCACACACTGACACACGTCTCTGGAATGTAATGTGCATTACAACTGTACAATAGATAGTCTAATAGAAACACAGTTCTACAGCCCGGCTTTAACACAGACATCCCATTTATTTAACCAGTCCGTTTCAGGCTAGTGTCGTTACCATATCAAATCTAGAATGGACCAAGCGCTGCACACACTTCCTCTAATCAGCCAACTACAAAGGGATGAGAGCACTGGCTGCTCTAAACGATCTAACTCAAACATATTGGACCAACAAATTACTACAATTCAATCGATGACTGCATCCTAGGAAGGTAGGAATATGTGTGTGCCTTTACAGGGGATGTTTTATATCAAGGGTACAGTATTTCATATCTAATGGAGTTCCTCCATTTATGAACACAATTTGAGTATGATAACTGCAGAAACCCCTTGCAATAAATCAGGGGAGAGAACTGGTGACTGTTCATTATCTGTATTTACAAACACCTGTTGCTGCACATCATCTGTGAGGAGGGTTCTGGGAGTAAAAGAGTAGTAGCTGTACTACAGTTTATACTGAGTAGCTGTACTACAGTTTATACTGAGTAGCTGTACTACAGTTTATACTGAGTAGCCGTACTACAGTTTATACTGAGTAGCTGTACTACAGTTTATACTGAGTAGCTGTACTACAGTTTATACTGAGTAGCTGTACTACAGTTTATACTGAGTAGCTGTACTACAGTTTATACTGAGTAGCCATACTACAGTTTATACTGAGTAGCTGTACTACAGTTTATACTGAGTAGCTGTACTACAGTTTATACTGAGTAGCTGTACTACAGTTTATACTGAGTAGCTGTACTACAGTTTATACTGAGTAGCCATACTACAGTTTATACTGAGTAGCTGTACTACAGTTTATACTGAGTAGCTGTACTACAGTTTATACTGAGTAGCCATACTACAGTTTATACTGAGTAGCTGTACTACAGTTTATACTGAGTAGCTGTACTACAGTTTATACTGAGTAGCTGTACTACAGTTTATACTGAGTAGCCATACTACAGTTTATACTGAGTAGCTGTACTACAGTTTATACTGAGTAGCCATACTACAGTTTATACTGAGTAGCTGTACTACAGTTTATACTGAGTAGCCATACTACAGTTTATACTGAGTAGCTGTACTACAGTTTATACTGAGTAGCCATACTACAGTTTATACTGAGTAGCTGTACTACAGTTTATACTGAGTAGCTGTACTACAGTTTATACTGAGTAGCTGTACTACAGTTTATACTGAGTAGCTGTACTACAGTTTATACTGAGTAGCCATACTACAGTTTGCAGTGAGTGTTTGATGTCCTCGTTTATTAGTCCATAACAGACACATGTTCAAAGACATTCAAGGCTGAGTGAAAAAACAAAAACGTAAAAGCTTCTAATACAACAAAAATGTAATAAAAACAATTGTGATACATTCACATCCACAAAAGCTAAGCATAAAGACGAAAAGCTAAAAGTTTTTCTGTCACACAACTGCACTACCACAAGGCCCTGAAGACATCTTCCCTTCCCTAGGAGTGTGTGTGTCATTACGTGTGTGTGGTGTATATTCATGTACATATAGAAGTTTCGGTCAGAGTGTGAGAGGGAGCAACCTGAGAGCAGGACGGTCGTGTCGGGGTTGAGGTAGGTTACCAGAGTAATACTGCTATAGGCCATTACGTGAGAGTTCAAATGTGATCTATCTCTACAGTAGAGAGAGCCAGGGAGAAGACAGGGTGTCCGTCGGACAGCGGCCCTAACCCAGGCTACCGTAAGAGTACTGGCCTGGCTCAGGTTGGCTCTGCCTCAGGGAAGCTCCAGCTCCAGAGAGCATGGTTCTGGAGGAACAGGTGGAGCAGTGGTGGTGGTACTCCCAGATCTGACCCTGGATCAGATTCAAGTCTAATAACATCAAGTTGACTGTGTGTTTGCTCAGGAAGATGACAGCATGAGCACACTGAACTCAGACCTGTGAGTTAATACCTGTGGTCCACCTGTTAAACCATCTCCCTCTGGATTTGCATGCAGCACTGTGATAAAGGTTTTCCTGAAGCACTTTCATTTGTCAGTGTGGAGGAGGGATGGAGTGAGGGATCTGGGATGGACAGGCTCGAGAAGTCTGGGCTATTACGACAGAAGACAATTGATTTGAATTGATGAACTATAACAAGAGGAGTGCACTGTGCCACAGCTCGGAGTGAGTGACAGGCAGAGCCCAAAAAATCAGATTAGAACAACACTATTGCCAATTGAAGAGCCAATTACCTGGGATCATATCAGATACATTAATATTTGTGGTTGTCAACGCCTACAATGACATTTTGATACATTTGTGCTTATTTATCTAAATACATCACATATACCACATATACCGTACACACACGCACACACGCACACACACACGCACGCACAATTCCATCCTGCAATCATTCATAAATACACATATGATGTATGTCTCAATCAAGTATAAATGTAACTAAAACCTCACCTGCCCAATGGAATATCTGCAGCAGTTCTCACATAGCAGTAAAATTGTCCTGAAATGATTAGTGGCAGTGCAGTGCATCGCTAACAGTCTTTTCAATCAACAGAAGCAACTAAGATTCAAATAAAACAAAGAGAAAATATCTCACGCAAACACGATGGAAAACTATGAAAAATGTCTTTGACAAGTAGAATTCATACAACAATATCATCTGTCAACTTGCATGAGGTACTGACATATCCACAAACAGCAATTCATCGACGGAGGGAAGCCAGGAGCTCTCACAACAGAAGTACATGTTTCATTATGAAAGAAAGAACAACTACAACATTGTTATCTTGAGGTAGAACGTGGACTTCAGCGTTTTGAAGTGCTTTCCGTTAGATTTTTTTTTCTTCTTTTTTTCCCTCGCTTCGACAAGCAGGAGAGCGGCGGTTCTTGACATCTGAGGTAGCGTGGCACCTGTTCTCGTGTTTTACGAACCGATCGCTCTACATGTAAAAGTAACTGAACGCAGGGGGAAAAGACGGATCCAAAAGGTTTCCCACGTCACATTCATTCCGGCTGAGGTAGGTTTTTGTTGAATCCTAAGGTTCACAGAGCCAAGTTAAGAACCTGTATGAAGGCCGAGAACTAATAAAAAAACCATTGATATCACTGAAAAGAAAAGTCCTGAGACAGAGAATATATGAAATCACTGGAAGAAGGCCTTAAGTCTTTGTTGGATGCGTTTGTGGAATCCTTGCTAGGCTGAGAGGAGGCAGCAGTCTTTGACATTGAAAGAAAAAGTAGAAATAAGACCAATAACTTAGAACCATTTTGTGAGATAGTAGAGGAATAAAAACATATTCGACTCTGAGATAAAATGATGAGTGTGTAACAAAGACATTCTGGACATCTATTCTGTGTGCTGCCGGCAACCAGAAAATGAAGGAAGTAAAAAAAACAAAACAAGAACACTTAATTCACCTGCCAAAGCTAAAACCTAGCTGTCCATCACAAAAGCGCACCAAAAACCTAGGCCGGGGACACCTCCAAGAATGAGTCCGAGACCCTATAACTTTTCCAGAGGCGACTTATTTAACTTACCAATAATACAATTTTTTGCACAAAGAAAATCTAATATGAAAAGAAATACTTCGGTCGACCTGAGTGTGATACGAGTCTGAGGTGACACTGTGACCGTGTCACAGACTTGACGTTCATGCTTCTATCAGGTCTGGTTCTGCTGGGTGACCCCGGCCACAGCCCTGTCACTGGCCGCTCGGCCCTCTGCTGGAGGCCTCTGGAACTGCGTCTCTCTGTCCCCCTCCACCACAAGGCTGAAGTCAACCAGCGGCAGAGTGGACAACTGGGTCTCGTTCAGCGCACAGGACACCAGGGATCTATCCAACTGGAAACACACACACACACACAGTAATGTAGTTAAAGATGGAATGAGTAGTAGGGGAAACAGAGCCGCTGTCCGCCCACTGGCGTTGTTATTGTTTTGTTGACGAGGTGAGGAGCATCGTGCTGGAAAAAATTGCAGTACAAATTGTTCTGTTCTACCGCCTGTGCAATGATGCCAGAGGGAAAAAACTGTGTTAGTTGTTTGCAGTAACTATGTTGTTGTTGTAATATCGTTAACGGCCAGTTTCACCAATTAACGATTCCAGCTTCAATATGGGAATATACAGTTGAAGTCAGAAGTTTACATACACTTAGGTTGGAGTCATTAAAACTAGTTTTTCAACCACTCCACACATTTCTTGTTAACAAACTATAGTTTTGGCAATTCAGTTAGGACATCTACTTTGTGCATGACACAAGGAATTTTCCAACAATTGTTTACAGACAGATTATTTCACTTATAATTCACTGTATCACAATTCCAGTGGGTCAAAAGTTTACATACACTAAGTTGACTGCGCCTTAAAACAGCTTGGAAAATTCCAGAAAATGATGTTATGGCTTTAGAAGCTTCTGATAGGCTAATTGACATCATTTGAGTCAATTGGAGGTTTACCCGTGGATGTATTTCAAGGCCTACCTTCAAACTCAGTGCCTCTTTGCTTGACATCATGGGAAAATCTAAATAAATCAGCCTAGACCTCAGAAAAAAAATTGTGGACCTCCACAAGTCTGGTTCATCCTTGGAAGCAATTTCCAAACGCCTGAAGGTACCACGTTCATCTGTACAAACAATAGTATGCAAGTATAAACACCATGGGACCATGTAGCCGTCATACCGCTCATCTCCTAGAGATGAACGTACTTTGGTGTGAAAAGTGCAAATCAATCCCAGAACAACAGGACCTTTAGAAGATGCTGGAGGAAACAGGTACAACAGTATCTATATCCACAGTAAAACAAGTCAAAAATCTACATAACCTGAAAGGCCGCTCAGCAAGGAAGAAACCACTGCTCCAATACCGCCACAAAAAAGCCAAACTACGGTTTGCAACTGCACATGGGGATAAAGATCGTACTTTTTGGAGAAATGTCCTCTGGTCTGATGAAACAAAAATATAACTGTTTGGCCATAATGACCATCGTTATGTTTGGAGGGAAAAGGGGGAGGCTTGCAAGCTGAAGAACACCATCCCAACCGTGAAGCACGGGGGTGGCAGCAAAATGTTGTGGGGGTGCTTTGCTGCAGGAGGGACTGGTGCACTTCACAAAATAGATGGCATCATGAGGAAAGACAATTATGTGGACATTTTTGTATTTTTTTATTTCACCTTTATTTAACCAGGTAGGCTAGTTGAGAACAAGTTCTCATTTACAACTGCGACCTGGCCAAGATAAAGCATAGCAGTGTGAACAGACAACAACACAGAGTTACACATGGAGTAAACAATAAACAAGTCAATAACACAGTAGAAAAAAAATAAAGAGTCTATATACATTGTGTGCAAAAGGCATGAGGAGGTAGGCGAATAATTACAATTTAGCAGATTAACACTGGAGTGATAAATGATCAGATGGTCATGTGCAGGTAGAGATACTGGTGTGCAAAAGAGTATAAAAGTAAATAAATAAAAACAGTATGGGGATGAGGAAGGTAAATTGGGTGGGCTATTTACCGATGGACTATGTACAGCTGCAGCGATCGATTAGCTGCTCAGATAGCAGATGTTTGAAGTTGGCGAGGGAGATAAAAGTCTCCAACTTCAGCGATTTTTGCAATTCGTTCCAGTCACAGGCAGCAGAGAACTGGAAGGAATGCGGCCAAATGAGGTGTTGGCTTTAGGGATGATCAGTGAGATACACTTGCTGGAGCGCGTGCTACGGGTGGGTGTTGCCATCGTGACCAGTGAACTGAGATAAGGCGGAGCTTTACCTAGCATGGACTTGTAGATGACCTGGAGCCAGTGGGTCTGGCGACTAATATGTAGCGAGGGCCAGCCGACTAGAGCATACAGGTCGCAGTGGTGGGTGGTATAAGGTGCTTTAGTAACAAAACGGATGGCACTGTGATAAACTGCATCCAGTTTGTGAGTAGAGTATTGGAAGCTATTTTGTAGATGACATCGCCGAAGTCGAGGATCGGTAGGATAGTCAGTTTTACTAGGGTAAGTGTGGCGGCGTGAGTGAAGGAGGCTTTGTTGCGGAATAGAAAGCCGACTATAGATTTGATTTTAGATTGGAGATGTTTGATATGAGTCTGGAAGGAGAGTTTACAGTCTAGCCAGACACCTAGGTACTTATAGATGTCCACATATTCTAGGTCGGAACCATCCAGGGTGGTGATGCTAGTCGGGAGTGCGGGTGCAGGCAGCGAACGGTTGAAAAGCATGCATTTGGTTTTACTAGCGTTTAAGAGCAGTTGGAGGCCACGGAAGGAGTGTTGTATGGCATTGAAGCTCGTTTGGAGGTTAGATAGCACAGTGTCCAAGGAAGGGCCAGAAGTACACTGCTCAAAAAAATAAAGGGAACACTAAAATAACACATTCTCGATCTGAATGAATGAAATATTCTTATTAAATACTTTTTTCTTTACATAGTTGAATGTGCTGACAACAAAATCACACAAAAATTATCAATGGAAATCAAATTTATCAACCCATGGAGGTCTGGATTTGGAGTGACACTCAATTACAGTGGAAAACCACACTACAGGCTGATCCAACTTTGATGTAATGTCCTTAAAACAAGTCAAAATGAGGCTCAGTAGTGTGTGTGGCCTCCACGTGCCTGTATGACCTCCCTACAACACCTGGGCATGCTCCTGATGAGGTGGCGGATGGTCTCCTGAGGGATCTCCTCCCAGACCTGGACTAAAGCATCTGCCAACTCCTGGACAGTCTGTGGTGCAACGTGGCGTTAGTGGATGGAGCGAGACATGATGTCCCAGATGTGCTCAATTGGATTCAGGTCTGGGGAACGGGCGGGCCAGTCCATAGCATCAATGCCTTCCTCTTGCAGGAACTGCTGACACACTCCAGTCACATGAGGTCTAGCATTGTCTTGCATTAGGAGGAACCCAGGGCCAACCGCACCAGCATATGGTCTCACAAGGGGCCTGAGGATCTCATCTCGGTACCTAATGGCAGTCAGGCTACCTCGAGCACATGGAGGGCTGTGCGGCCCCCCAAAGAAATGCCACCCCACACCATGACTGACCCACCGCCAAACCGGTCATGCTGGAGGATGTTGCAGGCAGCAGAACGTTCTCCACGGTGTCTCCAGACTCTGTCATGTCTGTCACGTGCTCAGTGTGAACCTGCTTTCATCTGTGAAGAGCACAGGGCGCCAGTGGCGAATTTGCCAATCTTGGTGTTCTCTGACAAATGCCAAACGTCCTGCACGGTGTTGGGCTGTGAGCACAACCCCCACCTGTGGACGTCGGGCCCTCATACCACCCTCATGGAGTCTGTTTCTGACCGTTTGAGCAGACACATGCACATTTGTGGCCTGCTGGAGGTCATTTTGCAGGGCTCTGGCAGTGCTCCTCCTGCTCCTCCTTGCACAAAGGCGGAGGTAGCGGTCCTGCTGCTGGGTTGTTGCCCTCCTACGGCCTCCTCCACGTCTCCTGATGTACTGGCCTGTCTCCTGGTAGCTCCTCCATGCTCTGGACACTACGCTGACAGACACAGCAAACCTTCTTGCCACAGCTCGCATTGATGTGCCATCCTGGATGAGCTGCACTACCCGAGCCACTTGTGTGGGTTGTAGACTCCGTCTCATGCTACCACTAGATTGAAAGCACCACCAGTATTCAAAAGTGACCAAAACATCAGCCAGGAAGCATAGGAACTGAGAAGTGGTCTGTGGTTGCCACCTGCAGAACCACTCCTTTAGTGGGGGTGTCTTGCTAATTGCCTATAATTTCCACCTGTTGTCTATTCCATTTGCACAACAGCATGTGAAATTTACTGTCAATCAGTGTTGCTTCCTAAGTGGACAGTTTTGATTTCACAGAAGTGTGATTGACTTGGAGTTACATTGTGTTGTTTAAGTGTTCCCTTTATTTTTTTGAGCAGTGTATACAGAATGGTGTCGTCTGCGTAGAGGTGGATCAGGGAATCGCCTGCAGCAAGAGCAACATCATTGATATATACAGAGAAAAGAGTCAGCCCGAGAATTGAACCCTGTGGCACCCCCATAGAGACTGCCAGAGGACCGGACAACATGCCCTCCGATTTGACACACTGAACACTGTCTGCAAAGTAGTTGGTGAACCAGGCGAGGCTGTCATTAGAAAAACCGAGGCTACTGAGTCTGCCGATAAGAATATGGTGATTGACAGAGTTGAAAGCCTTGGCCAGGTCGATGAAGACGGCTGCACAGTACTGTCTTTTATCGATGGCGGTTATGATATCGTTTAGTACCTTGAGCGTGGCTGAGGTGCACACGTGACCGGCTCGGAAACCAGATTGCACAGCGGAGAAGGTACAGTGGGATTCGAGATGGTCAGTGATCTGTTTGTTGACTTGGCTTGGACATATTGAAGCAACATTTCAAGACATCAGTCAGGAAGTTAAAGCTTGGTCCCAAATGGGTCTTCCAAATGGACAATGACCCCAAGCATAATTCCAAAGTTGTGGCAAAATGTCTTAAGGGCAACAAAGTCACGGTATTGGAGTGGCCATCACAAAGCCCCGACCTCAGTCCTATAGAATATTTGTGGGCAGAACTGAAAAAGCATGTGCAAGTAAGGAGGCCTACAAACCTGACTCAGTTACACCAGCTCTGACAGGAGGAATGGGCCAGAATTCACCCAACTTATTGTGGGACGCTTGTGGAAGGCTACCCGAAACGTTTGACCCAAGTTAAACAATTTAAAGGTAATGCTACCAAATACTAGTTGAGTGCATGTAAACTTCTGACCCACTGGGAATGTGATGAAAGAAATAAACGCTGAAATAAATCATTCTCTCTACTATTATTCTGACATTTCACATTCTTAAAATAAAGTGGTGATCCTAACTGACCTAAGACAGGGAATTTTTACTGGGATTAAATGTCAGGAATTGTGAAAAACTGAGTTTAAATGTATTTTTCTAAGGTGTATGTAAACTTCCGAAAAAGGCCAATCTAATGTAAATCTAACGTAAATCTAACGTAAATCTAGCCCATTGCATCATTCTAGACTTGGATAAATTGAACTCTTATGACTTGATTTCAGTTGACTTGGTGTCAGGCCCTCTACTCACCATGCGTGAACTGTCTGCTAGGTCTCCACAGTGGGACGGGCCTGAGAAGAGTCTCTCCAGCTCGTTGCTGTCTCTCCTGCTCTTTCCAGCAAGGCTGCCGTTCCCTTCCATGCCTGATCTGCTCACCCCGTTTAAGGCCAGGGCCCCCTGGGAGGTGGAGGACAACTCCAGGGCAATGTTACGCCCGGCCTGGGGGGTGGCCTGCACTGTCTTACACGTCATCAACCTGGAGGAACACAATTCCCACAAAAACCCACCGTCATGCCCCCTGCCAGGATCAAGCCCACACAGACACACATAGTCCCCTTGTCGTTGCACCAATACTCACCTCCCCCTGTAGCTGAACATGAGGAAGAGCATGCAGAATACGATGCAGGTGACTCCTATATGGATGCCGATGATGATTCCGGTTGTAGAGGTCTTGCTCTGTTCATCTTTCACACAGTCACAGGGGGTGTTCAGCACTGTAGACACACACACACGGCCCAGTAAGGACAACAGCAATGCCACGCAGCACAGTGACACACACATACACACAGAGAAACAATGCCCACAGCACAGAGCTGTCATACAGTACACCCACAACCTAATCTAGTGCTGCCAGCCAGACTACCAATGCTGTGGCAGCATGGAGTGATCCAGTCAAACGGAGAGCTGTAAACACACAACAGCAGCCTGCATGAGGCCTCTTCAACGCTGCTCTGAAAAGATTACAGGACGTGTGAGCCCTGGTCTGCGTGGGTGTTTGTGTTCGTGTGCGGCAGGAAGTCACCTGATTTCTCCACAGCCTCCTTCAGTGAGACGAAGCGCATGGTGGCGTTGCCGTCTCCGTGTTGGTTGAAGGCCAGAACCTTAATCTCATACACCAGGGTTGGATCTGAGGAGAGGAGGAACAGAGAGAGAGAGAGAGAGATAGAGAGAGATAGAGGTAGAGAGAGAGAGGGAGAGAGAGAGAGATAGAGAGATAGAGAGATAGAGAGAGATAGAGAGATAGAGAGAGAGAAAGAGGGAGAGAGAGAGAGGGAGAGAGAGAGAGAGAGAGAGATAGAGAGAGAGATAGATAGAGAGAGAGAGAGAGAGAGAGAGAGAGAGAGGGAGAGAGAGAGAGAGAGAGAGAGAGAGAGAGAGAGAGAGAGAGAGGGAGATAGAGAGAGAGATAGAGAGAGAGATAGATAGAGAGAGAGAGAGAGAGGGAGAGAGAGAGAGAGAGAGAGAGAGAGAGAGGGAGAGAGAGAGAGAGAGAGAGAGAGAGAGAGAGAGAGAGAGAGAGAGATAGAGAGAGAGATAGATAGAGAGAGAGATAGAGAGAGAGAGAGAGATAGAGAGACAAAGAGAGATAGAGAGAGAGAGAGAGACAGAGAGAAGTTGAAACATATAGCTATATGAATAGAGTTGGCTTCTAATGTACAATCATTCAAGGCATGGCTTTAAACACATTGACCGTGTAACAATCCCCTCAACTCATCTCCATGGATCTTTCCCCCAGCCCCCAGCCCCCAGCCCTCAGCCCCCAGCCCTCAGCCCCCAGCCCTCAGCCCCCAGCCCTCAGCCCCCAGCCCCCAGCCCTCAGCCCCCAGCCCCCAGCCCCCAGCCCTCAGCCCCCAGCCCTCAGCCCCCAGCCCTCAGCCCCCAGCCCTCAGCCCCCAGCCCCCAGCCCCCAGCCCTCAGCCCCCAGCCCCCAGCCCCCAGCCCTCAGCCCCCAGCCCATGTCCCCCTGTCTCACCCAGCTGGGTGATGTTGTACTGGGTGACGTTGCGGGTGAAGGTGAGTGGTCCGGTGAAGAGGGGGGTGTGGACCCTCCTGTAGTACAGCCTGAAGCCCTCATGTTGGCCCATCTTAGAGGATGGCTCCCACACCGCCTGCACCACACTGCTGTTCACCAATTTAATGAACAGTGACGGGGGTGCTGGCACTGAAACACACACACACAGTGGTGTTAGAATCCACTAAACATCCACATAACAATAATAACCTACATGATATATTAAACTAAACACAAGCCGTCCGGCTTGTTAAGTCAACCATGTTTTAGTCTATAAAACAGGTCTTTAGTACTTTCTCAGTATATCTCAGTCAGGTATGTGGCTACAGTACTACAGACTCCTGTAGGTGTTTTACAGAACCTTTACAATAAACAACTCATAAAAACCTTTTTTGGTCCATGTAATTACCACCAGTTAAGTGAGCGTTTATGTGTGTGTGTGTATGTGTGAAAGTGTGTGCGTTCCCAAGGCACACCTTCGCCCAGCGTGCTCTCGGTGGCGCTTTCAGAGGGCTTGCTGGCTCCGCGGGACGTGTAAGCCTTTACATAGAAGGTATAGCCGGTGGAGGGCTCCAGATCACCCACGACCTGCTGTAGAGTCACCTTACTGACGGCTTCCTGGTACTCCATCTCCACAGGGTCTGAAGGGGGAGGGAGAAAGAGATGGTTTAATTGAACTGCTTTTTGTACACTGTAAAAAAATAACTGCTTTTTGTACACTGTAAAAAAATAACTGCTTCCACCACATGTGTTTTTAGGGGGTAGATCAACTTTAATATTGCAGATAGATTGTGGCGTAGATCAACTTTAATATTGCAGATAGATTGTGGCTTCCATCAATGTAATTATTTCCAATCCCCCATATATATATATATATTTGTAAATATATATATATAGTATATAAAAGAAAATATTATATTATTTTAAATATTTATACATAATATTAGTAATATTTATAGTTGAAGTCGGATGTTTACATACACCTTAGCCAAATACATTTTAAACTCAGCTTTTCACAATTCCTGACATTTAATCCTAGTAAAAATTCCCTGTCTTAGGTCAGTTAGGATCACCACTTTATTTTAAGAATGTGAAATGTCAGAATAATAGTAGAGAGAATGATTTATTTCAGCTTTTATTTAATTCATCACATTCTCAGTGGGTCAGAAGTTTACTTGGCTTGGATTGTTTAACTTGGGTCAAACATTTGGGGTAGCCTTCCACAAGCTTTTTCATTCCTCCTGTCAGAGCTGGTGTAACTGAGTCAGGTTTGTAGGCCTCCTTGCTCGCACACTCTTTTTCAGTTCTGCCCACATTTTTTTTATAGGATTGAGGTCAGGGCTTTGTGATGGCCACTCCAATACCTTGACTTTGTTGCCCTTAAGACATTTTGCCACAACTTTGGAAGTATGCTTGGGGTCATTGTCCATTTGGAAGACCCATTTGGGACCAAGCTTTAACTTCCTGACTGATGTCTTGAGATGTTGCTTCAATATATCCACATAATTGTCTTTCCTCATGATGCCATCTATTTTGTGAAGTGCACCAGTCCCACCTGCAGCAAAGCACCCCCACAACATGATGCTGCCACCCCCGTGCTTCACGGTTGGGATGGTGTTCTTCAGCTTGCAAACCTCCCCCTTTTCCTCCAAACATAACGATGGTAATTATGACCAAACAGTTCTATTTTTGTTTCATCAGACCAGAGGACATTTCTACAAAAAGTACGATCTTTCTCCCCATGTGCAGTTAGTTGCAAACTGTAGTCTGGCTTTTTTATGGCGTTTTTGGAGCAGTGGCTTCTTCCTTGACGAGCGGCCTTTCAGGTTATATCGATATAGGACTCGTGTTACTGTGGATATAGATACTTTTGTACCTGTTTCCTCCAGCATCTTCACAAGGTCCTTTGCTGTTGTTATGGGATTGATTTGCACTTTTCGCACCAAAGTACATTCATCTCTAGGAGACAGAACGCGTCTCCTTCCTGAGCGGTATGGCGGCTGCGTGGTCCTATGGTGTTTATACTTGCATACTATTGTTTGTACAGATGAACGTGGTACCTTCAGGCATTTGGAAATTGCTCCCAAGGATGAACCAGACTTGTGGAGGTCTACATTTCTTTTTCTGAGGTCTGATTTCCTTTGATTTTCCCATGATGTCAAACAAAGAGGCACTGAGTTTGAAGGTAGGCCTTGAAATACATCCACAGGTACACCTCCAATTGACTCAAATGATGTCAATTAGCCTATCAGAAGCTTCTAAAGCCATGACATAATTCTCTGGAATTTTCCAAGCTGTTTAAAGGCACAGTCAACTTAGTGTATGTAAACTTCTGACCCACTGGAATTGTGATACAGTGAATTGTAAGTGAAATAATCTGTCTGTAAACAATTGTTGTAAAAATTACTTGTGTCATGCACCAAGTAGATGTTCTAACCGACTTGCCAAAACTATAGTTTGTTAACAAGAAATTTGTGGAGTGGTTGAAAAACAAGTTTTAATGACTCCAACCTAGGTGTATGTAAACTTCCGACTTCAACTGTACACATATATACCATATACATATATATTTTCCTAACCCTACCGCCCCTCCCCTAATTGGAGTAAACTAATCGACAACAACACTTAGGCTCCTACTTCCAACTTATACATATTATATACATTTTAAGGACACAGACTTTTTCCACAGCCATTTACTCAACTTCTCCATCCAAGTGTTACCTGAACAACAACAAAAATGTGTTGGCCCAAACATTGCTCCAACATGAGAAAACGTAGGCAAAAATGCAGTAAATGTAAAAATGACATGTTTGCTCAACTTGTCTCATTTGTTCATTCAGCTGTACATTATTATTTGGGCATCTTAACTAAAATGGCCAAGCAACTGGCACACCCATAGTGCTTTTTATCATGCATTTATACATGAATCATTTTTCAACATGTCCTCACATGGGATTTGAACTCACAACCTCTTGGTTCATAGCATTCCAAACCTCAATCATTGATTTGATTGACTTATTTTACAATGTTAGGTTTTTCTGTATAGTTGGCATATTACTCTGTTTTAATATTACTGCTTAATCACTATAATATATAAAATAGTTTTTCTTGAGTACACAATACTTTCAACAGAGTTGAGATTTACTTTGAAGTGCAAAGTGTAGCAATAGAGGTGAAATCAGTCATAGACAAAGACGTGGTGGTGTAGCAGGAGACTTGGACTGCTGTGAACCAAGAGTTTGTGAGTTCAAATCCCAGGTGAGGGCATGTTGAATATGAAATACTGTATAAATTAACATGTGAATTGGAAATATGATATGTTAAATTCACTTTGTGTATAACTAGTTCAACAGCCATTTCTAGGTTAAAAAGAACACTTTTTAGTTGAATGAATAAATGCCAAAATTTGAGCAAACACATCATTTTAAGTTGACAGAATTTTGGCCTGCATTTTGTCAAGGTGAAGCTACAGTAATACTTGGACC
>NC_048590.1:23818412-24020912 GCF_013265735.2 Oncorhynchus mykiss
TCTGTCTACTGCTCTCTCCTGCTGTCTGTCTACTGCTCTCTCCTCTCTCCTGCTGTCTGTCTACGGCTCTATCCTCTCTCCTGCTGTCTGTCTACGGCTCTCTCCTCTCTCCTGCTGTCTGTCTACTGCTCTCTACTCTCTCCTGCTGTCTGTCTACTGCTCTCTCCTCTCTCCTGCTGTCTGTCTACTGCTCTCTACTCTCTCCTGCTGTCTGGCTACTGCTCTCTACTCTCTCCTGCTGTCTGTCTACTGCTCTCTCCTCTCTCCTGCTGTCTGTCTACTGCTCTCTCCTCTATCCTGCTGTCTGCTCTCTCCTCTCTCCTGCTGTCTGTCTACTGCTCTCTCCTCTCTCCTGCTGTCTGTCTACTGCTCTCTCCTCTATCCTGCTGTCTGTCTACTGCTCTCTCCTCTCTCCTGCTGTCTGTCTACTGCTCTCTCCTCTCTCCTGCTGTCTGTCTACTGCTCTATCCTCTCTCCTGCTGTCTGTCTACTGCTCTCTCCTCTCTCCTGCTGTCTGTCTACGGCTCTCTCCTCTCTCCTGCTGTCTGTTTACTGCTCTCTACTCTCTCCTGCTGTCTGTTTACTGCTCTCTCCTCTCTCCTGCTGTCTGTCTACTGCTCTCTCCTCCCTCCTCTCTCCTGCTGTCTGTCTACTGGTCTCTCCTCTCTCCTGCTGTTTGTCTACTGCTCTCTCCTCTCTCCTGCTGTCTGTTTACTGCTCTCTCCTCTCTCCTGCTGTCTGTCTACTGCTCTCTCCTCTCTCCTGCTGTCTGTTTACTGCTCTCTCATCTCTCCTGCTGTCTGTCTACTGCTCTCCCCTCCCTCCTTCTGTCTGTCTACTGCTCTCTCCTCCCTCCTCTCTCCTGCTGTCTGTCTACTGGTCTCTCCTCTCTCCTGCTGTTTGTCTACTGCTCTCTCCTCCCTCCTCTCTCCTGCTGTCTGTCTACTGCTCTCTCCTCTCTCCGTCTGTCTGTCTACTGCTTTCTCCTCCATCCTCTCTCCTGCTGTCTGTCTACTGCTCTCTCCTCTCTCCTGCTGTCTGTCTACTGCCCTCTCCTCCCTCCTCTCTCCTGCTGTCTGTCTACTGCTCTCTCCTGCTGTCTGTCTACTGCCCTCTCCTCCCTCCTCTCTCTTGCTGTCTGTCTACTGCTCTCTCCTCCCTCCTCTCTCCTGATGTCTGTCTACTGCTCTCTCCTGTCTCCTGCTGTCTGTCTACTGCTCTCTCCTCTCTCCTGCTGTATGTCTACTGCTCTCTCCTCCCTCCTCCCTCCTGCTGTCTGTCTACTGCTCTCTCCTCCCTCCTCTCTCCGTCTGTCTGTCTACTGCTCTCTCCTCTCTCCTGCTGTCTGTCTACTGCGCTCTCCTCCCTCCTGCTGTCTGTCTACTGCTCTCTCCTCTCCCCTGCTGTCTGTCAACTGCTCTCTACTCCCTCCTCTCTCCTGCTGTTTGTCTACTGCTCTCTCCCCTATCCTGCTGTCTGTCTACTGCTCTCTCCGTCCTCCTGCTGTCTGTCTACTGCTCTCTCCTCCCTCCTCTCTCCTGTTGTCTGTCTACTGCTCTCTTCTCCCTCCTCTCTCCTGCTGTCTGTCTACTGCTCTCTCCTCCCTCCTGCTCTGTCTACTGCTCTCTCCTCCCTCCTCTCTCTTGCTGTCTGTCTACTGCTCTCTCCTCTCTCCTGCTGTCTGTCTACTGCTCTCTCCTCCCTCCTGCTCTGTCTACTGCTCTCTCCTCCCTCCTGCTCTGTCTACTGCTCTCTCCTCTCTCCTGCTGTCTGTCTACTGCTCTCTCCTCTCTCCTGCTGTCTGTCTACTGCTCTCTCCTCTCTCCTGCTGTCTGTCTACTGCCCTCTCCTCTCTCCTGCTGTCTGTCTACTGCTCTCTCCTCTCTCCTGCTGTCTGTTTACTGCTCTCTACTCTCTCCTGCTGTCTGTCTACTGCTCTCTCCTCTCTCTTGCTGTCTGTCTACTGCTCTCTCCTCTCTCCTGCTGTCTGTCTACTGCTCTCTCCTGTTTCCTGCTGTCTGTCTACTGCTCTCTCCTCTCTCCTGCTGTCTGTCTACTGCTCTCTCCTCTCTCCTGCTGTCTGTCTACTGCTCTCTCCTCTCTCCTGCTGTCTGTCTACTGCTCTCTCCTCTCTCCTGCTGTCTGTCTACTGCTCTCTCCTCTCTCCTGCTGTCTGTCTACTGCTCTCTCCTCTCTCCTGCTGTCTGTCTACTGCTCTCTCCTCTCTCCTGCTGTCTGTCTACTGCTCTCTCCTCTCTCCTGCTGTCTGTCTACTGCTCTCTCCTCTCTCCTGCTGTCTGTCTACTGCTCTCTCCTCTCTCCTGCTGTCTGTCTACTGCTCTCTCCTCTCTCCTGCTGTCTGTCTACTGCTCTCTCCTCTCTCCTGCTGTCTGTCTACGGCTCTATCCTCTCTCCTGCTGTCTGTCTACTGCTCTCTCCTCTCTCCTGCTGTCTGTTTACTGCTCTCTACTCTCTCCTGCTGTCTGTCTACGGCTCTCTCCTCCCTCCTCTCTCCTGTTGTCTGTCTACTGCTCTCTTCTCCCTCCTCTCTCCTGATGTCTGTCTACTGCTCTCTCCTGTCTCCTGCTGTCTGTCTACTGCTCTCTCCTCTCTCCTGCTGTATGTCTACTGCTCTCTCCTCCCTCCTCCCTCCTGCTGTCTGTCTACTGCTCTCTCCTCCCTCCTCTCTCCGTCTGTCTGTCTACTGCTCTCTCCTCTCTCCTGCTGTCTGTCTACTGCGCTCTCCTCCCTCCTGCTGTCTGTCTACTGCTCTCTCCTCTCCCCTGCTGTCTGTCAACTGCTCTCTACTCCCTCCTCTCTCCTGCTGTTTGTCTACTGCTCTCTCCCCCATCCTGCTGTCTGTCTACTGCTCTCTCCGTCCTCCTGCTGTCTGTCTACTGCTCTCTCCTCCCTCCTCTCTCCTGTTGTCTGTCTACTGCTCTCTTCTCCCTCCTCTCTCCTGCTGTCTGTCTACTGCTCTCTCCTCCCTCCTGCTCTGTCTACTGCTCTCTCCTCCCTCCTCTCTCTTGCTGTCTGTCTACTGCTCTCTCCTCTCTCCTGCTGTCTGTCTACTGCTCTCTCCTCCCTCCTGCTCTGTCTACTGCTCTCTCCTCTCTCCTGCTGTCTGTCTACTGCTCTCTCCTCTCTCCTGCTGTCTGTCTACTGCTCTCTCCTCTCTCCTGCTGTCTGTCTACTGCCCTCTCCTCTCTCCTGCTGTCTGTCTACTGCTCTCTCCTCTCTCCTGCTGTCTGTTTACTGCTCTCTACTCTCTCCTGCTGTCTGTCTACTGCTCTCTCCTCTCTCTTGCTGTCTGTCTACTGCTCTCTCCTCTCTCCTGCTGTCTGTCTACTGCTCTCTCCTGTCTCCTGCTGTCTGTCTACTGCTCTCTCCTCTCTCCTGCTGTCTGTCTACTGCTCTCTCCTCTCTCCTGCTGTCTGTCTACTGCTCTCTCCTCTCTCCTGCTGTCTGTCTACTGCTCTCTCCTCTCTCCTGCTGTCTGTCTACTGCTCTCTCCTCTCTCCTGCTGTCTGTCTACTGCTCTCTCCTCTCTCCTGCTGTCTGTCTACTGCTCTCTCCTCTCTCCTGCTGTCTGTCTACTGCTCTCTCCTCTCTCCTGCTGTCTGTCTACTGCTCTCTCCTCTCTCCTGCTGTCTGTCTACTGCTCTCTCCTCTCTCCTGCTGTCTGTCTACTGCTCTCTCCTCTCTCCTGCTGTCTGTCTATTGCTCTCTCCTCTCTCCTGCTGTCTGTCTACGGCTCTATCCTCTCTCCTGCTGTCTGTCTACTGCTCTCTCCTCTCTCCTGCTGTCTGTTTACTGCTCTCTACTCTCTCCTGCTGTCTGTCTACGGCTCTCTCCTCCCTCCTCTCTCCTGTTGTCTGTCTACTGCTCTCTTCTCCCTCCTCTCTCCTGCTGTCTGTCTACTGCTCTCTCCTCCCTCCTGCTCTGTCTACTGCTCTCTCCTCCCTCCTCTCTCTTGCTGTCTGTCTACTGCTCTCTCCTCTCTCCTGCTGTCTGTCTACTGCTCTCTCCTCCCTCCTGCTCTGTCTACTGCTCTCTCCTCTCTCCTGCTGTCTGTCTACTGCTCTCTCCTCTCTCCTGCTGTCTGTCTACTGCTCTCTCCTCTCTCCTGCTGTCTGTCTACTGCTCTCTCCTCTCTCCTGCTGTCTGTCTACGGCTCTATCCTCTCTCCTGCTGTCTGTCTACTGCTCTCTCCTCTCTCCTGCTGTCTGTTTACTGCTCTCTACTCTCTCCTGCTGTCTGTCTACTGCTCTCTCCTCCCTCCTGCTCTGTCTACTGCTCTCTCCTCTCTCCTGCTGTCTGTCTACTGCTCTCTACTCTCTCCTGCTGTCTGTCTACTGCTCTCTCCTCTCTCCTGCTGTCTGTTTACTGCTCTCTACTCTCTCCTGCTGTCTGTCTACGGCTCTATCCTCTCTCCTGCTGTCTGTCTACTGCTCTCTCCTCTCTCCTGCTGTCTGTCTACTGCTCTCTCCTCTCTCCTGCTGTCTGTCTACGTCTCTCTCCTCTCTCCTGCTGTCTGTCTACTGCTCTCTACTCTCTCCTGCTGTCTGTCTACTGCTCTCTCCTCTCTCCTGCTGTCTGTCTACTGCTCTCTCCTCTCTCCTGCTGTCTGTCTACGGCTCTATCCTCTCTCCTGCTGTCTGTCTACTGCTCTCTCCTTTCTCCTGCTGTCTGTCTACGGCTCTATCCTCTCTCCTGCTGTCTGTCTACGGCTCTATCCTCTCTCCTGCTGTCTGTCTACGGCTCTCTCCTCTCTCCTGCTGTCTGTCTACTGCTCTCTCCTCTCTCCTGCTGTCTGTCTACGGCTCTATCCTCTCTCCTGCTGTCTGTCTACTGCTCTATCCTCTCTCCTGCTGTCTGTCTACTGCTCTCTCCTCTCTCCTGCTGTCTGTCTACTGCTCTATCCTCTCTCCTGCTGTCTGTCTACGGCTCTCTCCTCTCTCCTGATGTCTGTCTACGGCTCTATCCTCTCTCCTGCTGTCTGTCTACGGCTCTCTCCTCTCTCCTGCTGTCTGTCTACTGCTCTCTCCTCTCTCCTGCTGTCTGCTTACTGCTCTCTCCTCTCTCCTGCTGTCTGTCTACTGCTCTCTCCTCTCTCCTGCTGTCTGTCTACTGCTCTCTCCTCTCTCCTGCTGTCTGTCTACTGCTCTCTCCTCTCTCCTGCTGTCTGTCTACGGCTCTATCCTCTCTCCTGCTGTCTGTCTACTGCTCTCTCCTCTCTCCTGCTGTCTGTCTACTGCTCTCTCCTCTCTCCTGCTGTCTGTCTACTGCTCTCTCCTCTCTCCTGCTGTCTGTCTACTGCTCTCTCCTCTCTCCTGCTGTCTGTCTACGGCTCTATCCTCTCTCCTGCTGTCTATCTACTGCTCTCTCCTCTCTCCTGCTGTCTGTCTACTGGTCTCTCCTCTCTCCTGCTGTCTGTCTACTGCTCTCTCCTCTCTCCTGCTGTCTCCTGTTTTTAATTCGCTACCTCTTACTCTTTTCTTTTTTCTCTCCCCTGCTATCTCCTTCTCCTTCTCCTTCCTTCCCTCCCTCCCTTTCCTTCCCTCCCTCCCTTTCCTTCCCTCCCTCCCTTTCTCCTTTCACAGAAAGGGCACAAGGGAAGAGAAGCTAGAGGAGGGGTAACTCTGGAAGAGAAGCTGTAGTCAGCCCTGGGGGAGCCAGCCTCCCCTCCCCAGCACAGCCACCTGGTGCCCCATACAGTCTACACCCACCACTCCATAACACACAGAACACTCGACCTACTGTAGATACCACACTCCCTACTGTTCTGTATCATCTCTACCACACGCTGAGGACAGCCATCCCATTAACCTCAGTAAAATAACATAAGTCACGTAGAGAGCTAATGCATGTAAGCAGGTGACAGTAGAGCATGTACTGACTGAACCAGTTCACCTGAGGCAGAGCAGTATTGTGTGTTCCAGTGGTGTGTTAGAGACGGTGCTACCCACGAACCTGTGGTCCTGCGGATGTGGAGCACGTAGCCGATGATCTCCTGAGTGTCCTTGGCAGACTCCTTCCAGGACACCTGAATGGCGTTGGGTGAGAGGGCCTCGGCCCGCACCACACTGGGCATCCCTGGCAGGCCGTCTGCCCACAGCACGGTGAGACGGGCACTGGCCTGGGTGGAGCCGGCGCTGTTCTCAGCGATGCACTGGTAGATGGCTTCGTCCTCCTGACTGATGCCATAGATGGTCAGCGTGCTTGAGGAAGAATAGAATAGGAGGGGGGGGGGGGGGGGAAGAGGAGGATGAGGTGGAGGGAAGAAGGAGGGGTAAAAGAGGAGGGAGGAAAGTAGACACAGGAAAGACGTGAGTCTCTGGTTTGCAGCGAGAAGGATTAGGATATTATTGGGTAGTGCAGAGAAAGCAAACAGAAAGCTCTCAGAGATGATTATTGATTTCAAAGATGACTGTATTGTGCGTGCGGTGGCATTTTCTGAGCAAAACAAAGCCGGCAGAAGCTGACAAGGGCTTTGTTTAAAAACTCTCACAGCGGGCAGTCAAGCAAACAATAGAAAACTGTATGAAATCCTTCTGTGTAGCATCTGAATCAAAGTCTTATTTACAGCAGTGGTAGGGCATTTCTGTTAGCCGGTTCCTGTTTGTGTCAGTCCTGAGCAGATACATTGTCACTACAGAATGAGCCTGCTGGATGTGGCATCGTAATACGACAGGTAATAAACACAACAATCAAAACAAAAACAAGCACTGTCTGTGTACAGTAGGATTGTGTGTGTGTGTGTGTGTGTAGATGTGAATGGTGCCTTACTGTATCTTCCAAGAATAAAAATGCTAATCCTCCCCCCTTTTCCCTATTTACCTCCCTCCCTCCCTCGTTACTTGAGGATGGGATGGAGATGGGGGCGCACACCGTACTCCCCCCGTTTTCAATTTTTCTCGCTCCACCCTTCTTCCCCTCTGCCTCGCTTCCAATCCCTCCTTCCTCCCTCTATCTGCCGCTGCTGGAGGATGGCTTGATGGGGTGTGTGTGCGTGTGTGTGTGTAGGATGGGTTGATGGTGTGTGAGGGGTGGAGGGCATAGGGGGTGAATTATTAGAGCCGAATACATAATCATCCGCTCTTCTCCTCTTAATCCTGAGGGGATGAGAAAATAAAAGATTTAACACGGAGGAGCATAATATGGAAATGAACCCCTCCAGCATATTGCATTTTTTTGGGGGATAGACACTGACAGCTAGTGTGAGGAGTGCGTTTTTGAAAAGCTTCAAGGTGGGAGTGTAAGATCAATGACTGTTGCAAATAAATGGAGGATTTAATTTTTTTTATTTTTATGCTTTATGCATTTCTCACATTGTGCCTGCGGATTAGGTCTGCTATTCTACAGAAAGGCCTCAGACACGAACTTCAATCTATCTCCTCTCTCCATATCATTGTCTGTCGGACTCCAGTTGACTTAGATATGTCGGCAGCTGTTTAAACGGGCTGGTGGTGTCCCCACAGACAGTTGGGCCACATCCGTCTTCCCTACCTTCCCAGGGCACCTCTCTGAAACAGGGAAGTCCAGGAGTCAGGGACCAGTTTGTTCATGCTGTAAGCGTGTGGTCTCTGAGAACTGTGGGTGTTCTATCGGGTTTTCCGATTCAAAGTCGTTGTCAAGACTGAAGGGACACACAACATGAGCATAAGGACAAGATCATAGTGTACCTTTAAGGTCGCTGGTTTGAATCCCCGAGCCGACTAGATTAAATGTCGCTGGTTAAGGTCGCTGGTTTGAATCCCCGAGCCGACTAGACTTAAATGTAAATGCCTATACTGTACTCCGCACAATAGAACCCCACAGTGGAGGTGTCATAATACCCATAAAACCTAGCGGTCAAACAAGGAAATGGTTCCAATAGTTTTTCCCATAGGGGATTTTAGAAACACTTAAAATAAGGGCTGTGTTTCGTGTAGGTTTACCCTGGTGTGACGTTTGGATAACCATGTCAATCTCTCTCGGACAAGGTGACTTTTATCAATATATTCAGCTCTCAGATTTGAACATGAAATTAGCATCAAAGTAGACAGCATGCAAGATTACAAATCCCGGCAAGATCCTGCACGACATCTCTACCTGGCATGTTTGCTAACAGGTCAATTAAAAAAAACACAGCCAATTTATTAATTACTACATTTTGCTAACATTAGATAGTTAATCCAGAGATTCTTACCTTGCCTCGATTTGTCAGTCTCGTCCAGATCATCATGGCATTTGCAGTTCTTTATGATAGCCACATTAGCAGCTAATTCGCATTTAATTTGTTGGGGGTAAATACAGTCCCCTTGTCCGGGAGAGGTTTGCACGTTTATCAAAACATCACACCAGGGCAAGCTTGCATGAAACACGGACCTTATTTTAAAATCCCCTATGGGAAAAATGAATGGTGGAAAAACGATTGGAACCATTTCCCTGTTTGACCGCTAGGTTTTATGGGTATTATGATTCATATTATAGTACTATATGAGAAACCATGAGGAAAGAGAATTTAGTCCAGTTTAATTACAGAAGTAAAGGACAGTGACTTTATATACCTGACGTTTCACAAGTGAAGGGGCAGAGGGGACTGGTGTTGGTCTTACAGTTCAATGAACATTATACTGTATGAAGTATGATGAGTGGATCATTCGATTACCTTTTAATAATTGATGGTATATGAATGAGCGGCTTCAGTGGTCCACTGGTTTCAGTGGAGAGAGAGATTGAAAGAGAGAGACAAAGAGAGAGAGAGAGAGAGAGAGAGAGACAAAGAGAGAGAGACAAAGAGAGAGAGAGAGAGACAAAGAGAGAGAGAGAGAGAGAGAGAGAGAGAGAGAGAGAGAGAACGAGAGAGATAGAGAGAGAGAGAGAGAGACAGAGAGGGCCATTATTCCAGAGAGGATAGCAACCTAGTCCAGTCTGCCAGGTGAAATCAATCTCACCGGGCCTGTCTAGTTTCACTTTCCTGATGGGTCATGGCTAGAAAGAATGCATTCTTTTGCATTTTAGCTCACCTTAACCCTTTTCCCCGCGTGAACCTAATTCTCCTAACCTGCTATGTAAGTTGTCCTAGCCTGCTGCGTAAGTTCTCCTTACGTAAGTTGTCCTAGCCTGCTGCGTAAGTTCTCCTTACGTAAGTTGTCCTAGCCTGCTGCGTAAGTTGTCCTAGCCTGCTGCGTAAGTTCTCCTTACGTAAGTTGTCCTAGCCTGCTGCGTAAGTTGTCCTAGCCTGCTGCGTAAGTTCTCCTTACGTAAGTTGTCCTAGCCTGCTGCGTAAGTTATCCTAGCCTGCTGCGTAAGTTGTCCTAGCCTGCTGCGTAAGTTGTCCTAGCCTGCTGCGTAAGTTGTCCTAGCCTGCTGCGTAAGTTGTCCTAGCCTGCTGCGTAAGTTGTCCTAGCCTGCTGCATAAGTTGTCCTAACCTGCTGCGTAAGTTGTCCTAGCCTGCTGCGTAAGTTGTCCTAGCCTGCTGCGTAAGTTGTCCTAGCCTGCTGCGTAAGTTGTCCTAGCCTGCTGCGTAAGTTGTCCTAGCCTGCTGCGTAAGTTGTCCTAGCCTGCTACGTAAGTTGTCCTAACCTGCTGGGTAAGTTGTCCTAGCCTGCTGCGTAAGTTGTCCTAACCTGCTACGTAAGTTGTCCTAACCTGCTGCGTAAGTTGTCCTAGCCTGCTGCGTAAGTTGTCCTAACCTGCTGGGTAAGTTGTCCTAACCTGCTGGGTAAGTTGTCCTAGCCTGCTGCGTAAGTTGTCCTAACCTGCTACGTAAGTTGTCCTAACCTGCTGCGTAAGTTGTCCTAGCCTGCTGCGTAAGTTGTCCTAGCCTGCTGCGTAAGTTGTCCTAACCTGCTGCGTAAGTTGTCCTAGCCTGCTGCGTAAGTTATCCTAACCTGCTACGTAAGTTATCCTAGCCTGCTACGTAAGTTGTCCTAGCCTGCTGCGTAAGTTGTCCTAGCCTGCTGCGTAAGTTGTCCTAGCCTGCTGCGTAAGTTGTCCTAACCTGCTGGGTAAGTTGTCCTAGCCTGCTGCGTAAGTTGTCCTAGCTTGCTGCGTAAGTTGTCCTAGCCTGCTGCGTAAGTTGTCCTAGCCTGCTGCGTAAGTTGTCCTAGCCTGCTGCGTAAGTTGTCCTAGCCTGCTGCGTAAGTTGTCCTAGCCTGCTGCGTAAGTTGTCCTAGCCTGCTACGTAAGTTGTCCTAACCTGCTGCGTAAGTTGTCCTAGCCTGCTGCGTAAGTTGTCCTAGCCTGCTGCGTAAGTTGTCCTAGCCTGCTGCGTAAGTTGTCCTAGCCTGCTGCGTAAGTTGTCCTAGCCTGCTGCGTAAGTTATCCTAGCCTGCTGCGTAAGTTGTCCTAGCCTGCTGCGTAAGTTGTCCTAGCCTGCTGCGTAAGTTGTCCTAGCCTGCTGGGTAAGTTGTCCTAGCCTGCTGCGTAAGTTATCCTAGCCTGCTGCTTAAGTTGTCCTAGCCTGCTGCGTAAGTTGTCCTAGCCTGCTGCGTAAGTTATCCTAGCCTGCTGCGTAAGTTGTCCTAGCCTGCTGCGTAAGTTGTCCTAGCCTGCTGCGTAAGTTGTCCTAGCCTGCTGGGTAAGTTGTCCTAGCCTGCTGGGTAAGTTGTCCTAGCCTGCTGCGTAAGTTGTCCTAGCCTGCTGCGTAAGTTATCCTAGCCTGCTGCGTAAGTTGTCCTAGCCTGCTGCGTAAGTTGTCCTAGCCTGCTGCGTAAGTTGTCCTAGCCTGCTGCGTAAGTTGTCCTAGCCTGCTGCGTAAGTTATCCTAGCCTGCTGCGTAAGTTGTCCTAGCCTGCTGCGTAAGTTGTCCTAGCCTGCTGCGTAAGTTGTCCTAGCCTGCTGGGTAAGTTGTCCTAGCCTGCTGGGTAAGTTGTCCTAGCCTGCTGCGTAAGTTGTCCTAGCCTGCTGCGTAAGTTATCCTAGCCTGCTGCGTAAGTTGTCCTAGCCTGCTGCGTAAGTTGTCCTAGCCTGCTGCGTAAGTTGTCCTAGCCTGCTGGGTAAGTTGTCCTAGCCTGCTGGGTAAGTTGTCCTAGCCTGCTGCGTAAGTTGTCCTAGCCTGCTGCGTAAGTTGTCCTAGCCTGCTGAGTCAAATCTGACACAAGCTGTATGCTTTCTAGTCAAAACCCTCCTGAGGCACATCGTCCTTCTCCTTCTCCAAAAGGGGGCGCCGGACATTAGACCGGCAACATTTTAATTCACCGGACATTAGAGACATTTACATCCCAAGGATCCCGGATTGCACGGACCCAATTGAATCTCGACTTACATAGTACAAGCAATGAGGGAAAGGTAGGTAGCTGTATTAGCTATTTAAAAAAAATAAAGTATGAATTTCAGCACCGCAATTGTTTAGGGCAAACATAAGTACAGGTAAGCGTTTTCAGAATCTAATGTTTACATACTGTTTAACCGTCTTCATATGTATATACTGTATTCTAATCAAGGCTCATATAACTACTGCTGTACACAAATGTTCTATTCATATACTGCCCATAACGTCTATAGACACCATCACACTGTACATATATATTTAGATTCCAGACGCCGACATGGCTTGTTCTATTATTTATATATTTCTTAATTCCTTTCTTTTCATTTTTTGAATTTGCCTGTGTTGTTTTGTTTTGTTAGGTATTACTGCGCTGTTGAAGCTAGGAACATATGCATTTCGCTACACCCGCGACAGCATCTGCAAAATATGTGTACGCGACAAATAAAATATCATTGAATTTCATTTGAATTGACATTTTTACTAGAATCAGTGTTGTTGCTAGAAAATCCCACGACCATATTAGAGAACAGTTGAGCACTCAGCTAGCAAAATTCCTGCCTCTCTTCCCAGAGACCTTTTGCTTTGAGGGTGGATGTGTCTGAGACCAGACTTATAACGTGACTCCTGTGCTGAACTCTCTTCAGCAGTTCCGACTACCAACCACTGGGCAGGCAGGCAGACTGAGGAACCGGATGCTGCTGCTCTCTGGGTTTGTGTCAATCATCTGACAGATCCCACAGAGAGTCTTTGACTGGAGGAAGAAAGAATCTATAGCTACTGCAGTCAGAGGAACAATGGCATCACACAGGAGGACAACCAACGCACAAAGGCTTTGAAGAGAGAGCGAGAGAGAAACTGAGAGAAAGAGCTCCCGGAAAGAGAGCGAGTGAGAGAGAAAAGCATTCCTGATAAAGGGATAAAAAAATGAAGAGAGAGAGAGAGATCTTAGAAACAGAAAGAGAGAGCGTGAGTCAGTGTTTTGGGCAGAGTGTGTGTGTGAGTGGGGAAGAAAAGATCTGTGTTTGGGCCATCTGCCTGGCCTTGCTGTCATGACAGACCGGCAGGTTGACAGCATCATTTACTCATCAGTTCAAGGCCACTTCACCGATTGATGGATCCCCCCAGTCTGGGTGAGGGGGCTGGAACTGGGTAGACTCACTGGACTGGGGATGGGGCTAGGGTAGGCTCACTGGGCTGGGGCAGGCTCACTTGACTGGCGATGGGGCTTGTGTAGGCTCACTGGGCTGGGGCTAGGGTAGGCTCACTGGACTGGGGATGGGGCTAGGGTAGGCTCACTGGGCTGGGGCTGGGGTAGGCTCACTGGGCTGGGGCTAGGGTAGGCTCACTGGGCTGGGGCTAGGGTAGGCTCACTGGGTTGGGGCTGGGACTAGGGTAGGCTTACTAGGCTGAGGCTAGGGTGGGCTCACTGGGCTGGGGCTAGGGTAGGCTCACTGGGCTGGGGCTGGGACTAGGGTAGGCTTACTAGGCTGGGGCTAGGGTGGGCTCACTGGGTTGGGGCTAGGGCAGGCTCACTGGGCTGGGGCTGAGGCAAGGGTGGGCTCACTGAGCTGAGTATAGGGTAGCCTCACTGGGCTGGGGCTGAGGCTAGGGTGGGCTCACTGGGCTGGGGCTGAGGCTAGGGTGGGCTCACTTGGCTGGGGCTAGGGTAGGCTCACTGGGCTGGGGCTGAGGCTAGGGGGGGCTGACTGGGCTGAGGCTGGGACTAGGGTAGGCTCACTTGGCTGGGGCTGAGGCTAGGGTAGGCTCACGGGGCTGGGGCTGAGGCTAGGGTGGGCTGACTGGGCTGTGGCTAGGGTGGGCTGACTGGGCTGAGGCTGGGACTAGGGTAGGCTCACTGGGATGGGGCTGTGGCTAGGGTGGGCTCACTGGGCTGTGGCTAGGGTAGGGTAGGCTCACTGGGCTGGGGCTGGGACTAGGGTAGGGTACGCTCACTGGGCTGGGGCTGGGACTAGGGTAGGGTAGGCTCACTGGGCTAGGGCTGGGACTATGGTAGGGTAGGCTCACTGGGCTGGGGCTGGGACTAGGGTAGGCTCACTGGGCTGGGGCTGTGGCTAGGGTAGGCTCACTGGGCTGGGGCTGTGGCTAGGGTAGGCTCACTGGGCTGGGGCTGTGGCTAGGGTAGGCTCACTGGGCTGGGGCTGTGGCTAGGGTAGGCTCACTGGGCTGGGGCTGTGGCTAGGGTGGGCTCACTCGTCTGGGGCTGTGGCTAGGGTAGGCTCACTGGGCTGGGGCTGTGGCTAGGGTGGGCTCACTGGGCTGGGGCTGTGGCTAGGGTGGGCTCACTGGGCTGGGGCTGTGGCTAGGGTAGGCTCACAGGGCTGGGGCTGTGGCTAGGGTGGGCTCACTGGGCTAGGGATAGGAAGCTGTGCGGGCTAACTGGGCTCAGTGGGCTGGGGGCGTGGGAGGTTTCTGTTGTTCAGCCACTGGGGCCGAGTTTGCAATGTTGTCACTGAACGAAGGCCTGTGAAAGGCTAAACTAGAGAGAGGGAGGGAGGGAGGAAAAAAGGAGGGAACAGGGAGAGAGGGGAGGGGGGAGAGCAGGGGCTTTGAAGAGGGAGGAGCAATGAGCTGTCTCACGGAAAGCCCACGGAAATGACTGATTGCAGGCAGGGTTAGAGGTCAAGGCCAATGCCCAGGTCCCAGCTCGCTGGAATCACAAAACGGGGCTTCCACAGAATGAAAACAGGAAAAAAAGGAAAACATAGTTCCCTTTTAACAGGTTCAGCTACACACAAAAAAAATATGCAGCCCAGTGGAATATTCCTAGAGGGAGTAGGACACATCTCTTCACTGAAACTTACTCACACAAATAAATCATAGAAGTCTTCAATCCCCATAAAAACATAGGAGAAGATTAGTCTCGCCCTCAGTTTACAGTCAACCCTCACAAGTCAAAACTATTCCACAAATCATGCCATTTCTACAACATTTACTACTGTAGGCTGACATTCTACCCAGATTCAGATGTTCCTCTGCAATTTCAATTCACTGCCTGACTGTGTTTGATACCTACTGGTTCAGATGATCCTGACTACGTCAGGGATGGGCCAGGCTGGTTTAGATATTCCTATTAACAGTCCTTTCATATGTGTCGTACTCCCCTGAAAACGGACAGGGCAGCACATTCTGAGGCCATGATTCTGATGGAGGTCAGCTAAGCATCTTCATTACCGGGGTAATGGTGTTTGATGTTTAAGGAACAGCCCGTGACCACCCCTGAGTGCCCTGCGTGAGAAGAACATCAACTCTCTGCCCTTCTACGTCAACCAACCAACATCCCGCACGCACGCACGCACGCACGCACACGCACACACGCACACACGCACACACACACACACACACACACACACACAGTAAGTAAAGTCCCTGGTCAAAACAATATAATCATACTGTTATATTTGCATTAGCTGCCAATCTGAATTTATTGTGACACCATCTTAGCTCACACAGAGTTCACACCAGTCAGACTGTCACAGTGTGTAATTGGTTACAGCGTGCTGCAGGGAGACAGTCTAAAGGGCAACGCACAGGAGAATTTGCATGTTTGATATGTGTGTGTATGTATGCATGTGAATGTGTGTGTGTGCGTACGTGTGTTCCTTGATTAATGTGTGTGCATGCACGTGAGTAAAATACACAATCGATCCCCATTCTTTCTTATCCTATCCTCTCTGGCAGGTCAGTAGCATGAGAGAAAGCTGTAGGGAACAATGTGCAGTATGTGCATGTCTCTGGTGTTGTCCCTTCCATTTGCAGGAACAGACATGCACACACCAGGGTTTCCGTTAGGAACATGTTGCGCCGGACAACGTGACCGGGAAGATTTTAATTTACTGGCCATTTGAGAAATTTACCGGACCCATATGAATTGGTTGTGTAACCAATTAGGGTGTCTACCCACTGTGCGCAGAACGAAATAAATCACATTTAGATTATGGTAATTCATCTGAACAGAGCATGCGACTCCTGTAATGAAGAATCCAGTAAAATATTTGCCAAAATGCAATTAGTGGGAAAACACCATTCTAAACAGTTCACCTGATGAGAGCTGTTCCATATGTGACAGGAATGAAAATCTCAGTTAGAAACTTAGAGGGGGAATCTAATAACAACATCCAGGATGGGTTGTTAATATGACTAGGATTGGTCCTTTGGTTTCTCAACAATGAAAGAAAGTTGATATGAAAACCAATAGAACAGCAGAGAAATGCTGGTTAATGACAGCAGGAAGTCTTTAGAAAATAATTGCCTCCACGTTTCGATGGTTGGATTTTGCCTCGGCTACTTTGAAGCAAGGTAAGACATTTCTCATTTGAAGTAAACCATTCAGGCTTCAAACTATTAAGTATATGTTTTCAAAATTCATACTGCCTCCAGCTCACATTGCAAAGTAGTGGGTGGTGTGTTGATAGCCTGCCTACCGTTACACGCACGGATTGCAATGAGATGTTTTTTTATTTCCCAGCACATTTAAACCAATACGTTCACACGCACACACGCACGCACGCACGCACGCACACACACATACACACATACACACACACTGCTAGGGATGGTGGAACATTCTAATTAAAATCTCACACTGCTAGGTAATCATGCACAGAGGCAGACCTCCAATATCAGATACAAGATATCTATATAACAGCAGAAACAGTGAGCTGGAGGGGCATATCATTACCTCTGCCTTGCACCTGTAGGGAAGACTGGGGCCTGTTGAATGTGGTTGTCTATCCTTTCATTCCCTCCTCCATAGGAATGGAAAACAGCAGGATCTGCTGTGACGACAACAGAAAATAGGGGCTACTTGGGCTTGAACTGGGCTTGAACTGGGCTTGAACTGGGGCTTGAACTGGGGCTTGAACTGGGCTTGAACTGGGCTTGAACTGGGCCTGCATTGCTCGCCCAACCAAGAGAGTGAGTTCTGTAGACTGTTCTGTAGAACTAATACTGTAGCGCACCAGATGGAGACGTACGATGGGCTGTAGGAATGTATCAGAATAGCAATGAGGTAAGCTACCAGCCTCGCACCCAAACACTTACCTCACAACAGTAAGTTAGGATGCCACATAAAGTTATGTTCCATAAATGACTGGGCTGGCTACATTTCGTGCTCGGCTACCTCAGTTTATCAGCCAATTAGCTAATGCTGGTGCTGGAACTCTAGCCTCCATACTAAACCAGTCCCAGCGTAGTGGGTGTGATGCATGAGAGGCTCCAGAGAGATGCAGAGCAGTGTCAGGTGGAGGTCTATCACTAGGCTGCCCTCTAACCCCTCTCCATCTCTCTTTCTCTCCATCACTCTTTCCCTACAACACAGTCTGCTTCAGCCATCCAACTCCAGCGCCTAATGTGCGCGCTCGCTCTCTCTCTCTCTCTGCCTGGCCCTCTCTCTCGCTCTCTCTCTGCCTGGCCCTCTCTCTCTCTCTCTCTCTGCCTGGCCCTCTCTCTCTCTACCTGGCTCTCTCTCTCTCTGCCTGGCCCCTCCCTCTCTGTCTGGCCCTTTCTCTCTCTGCCTGGCCCTCTCTCTCTCTGCCTGGCCCTCTCTCTCTCTGCCTGGCCCTCTCTCTCTCTGCCTGGCCCTCTCTCTCTCTGCCTGGCCCTCTCTCTCTCTGCCTGGCCCTCTCTCTCTCTGCCTGGCCCTCTCTCTCTCTGCCTCGGCCTCTCTCTCTCTCTCTCTATCTCTATGACTGGTAGAGGAGAACAGTGTGTCTGAGTGATGGTAGTGCCTCCACCTCTCTCTCTATCTCTGTGACTGGTAGAGGGGAACAGTGTGTCTGAGTGATGGTAGTGCCTCGGCCTCTCTCTATCTCTGTGACTGGTAGAGGAGAACAGTGTGTCTGAGTGATGGTAGTGACTCGGCCTCTCTCTCTCTATCTCTGTGACTGGTAGAGGGGAGCAGTGTGTCTGAGTGATGGTAGTACCTCTCTCTCTCTCTCTCTCTCTCTCTCTCTCTCTCTATGACTGGTAGAGGGGAACAGTGTGTCTGAGTGATGGTAGTGCCTCGGCCTCTCTCTCTCTCTCTCCCTCTCTCTCTCTCTATCTCTGTGACTGGTAGAGGAGAACAGTGTGTCTGAGTGATGGTAGTGCCTCGGCCTCTCTCTCTCTCTCTCTCTCTCTATCTCTGTGACTGGTAGAGGAGAACAGTGTGTCTGAGTGATGGTAGTGCCCCTCTCTCTCTCTATCTCTGTGACTGGTAGAGGAGAACAGTGTGTCTGAGTGATGGTAGTGCCTCGGCCTCTCTCTCTATCTCTGTGACTGGTAGAGGGGAGCAGTGTGTCTGAGTGATGGTAGTACCTCTCTCTCTCTCTCTCTCTATGACTGGTAGAGGGGAACAGTGTGTCTGAGTGATGGTAGTGCCTCGGCCTCTCTCTCGCTCTCTCCCTCTCTCTCTCTCTATCTCTGTGACTGGTAGAGGAGAACAGTGTGTCTGAGTGATGGTAGTGCCTCGGCCTCTCTCTCTCTCTATCTCTGTGACTGGTAGAGGAAAACAGTGTGTCTGAGTGATGGTAGTGCCCCTCTCTCTCTCTATCTCTGTGACTGGTAGAGGAGAACAGTGTGTCTGAGTGATGGTAGTGCCTCGGCCTCTCTCTCTATCTCTGTGACTGGTAGAGGAGAACAGTGTGTCTGAGTGATGGTAGTGCGTCTCTCTCTCTCTATCTCTGTGACTGGTAGAGGAGAACAGTGTGTCTGAGTGATGGTAGTGCCTCTCTCTCTCTCTATCTCTGTGACTGGTAGAGGAGAACAGTGTGTCTGAGTGATGGTAGTGCCTCTCTCTCTCTCTCTCTCTATCTCTGTGACTGGTAGAGGAGAACAGTGTGTCTGAGTGATGGTAGTGCCTCGGCCTCTCTCTCTCTCTCTCTCTATCTCTGTGACTGGTAGAGGAGAACAGTGTGTCTGAGTGATGGTAGTGCCCCTCTCTCTCTATCTCTGTGACTGGTAGAGGAGAACAGTGTGTCTGAGTGATGGTAGTGCCTCGGCCTCTCTCTCTATCTCTGTGACTGGTAGAGGAGAACAGTGTGTCTGAGTGATGGTAGTGCCTCTCTCTCTCTCTCTATCTCTGTGACTGGTAGAGGAGAACAGTGTGTCTGAGTGATGGTAGTGACTCGGCCTCTCTCTCTCTATCTCTGTGACTGGTAGAGGGGAGCAGTGTGTCTGAGTGATGGTAGTACCTCTCTCTCTCTCTCTCTCTCTCTCTATGACTGGTAGAGGGGAACAGTTTGTCTGAGTGATGGTAGTGCCTCGGCCTCTCTCTCTCTCTCTCCCTCTCTCTCTCTCTATCTCTGTGACTGGTAGAGGAGAACAGTGTGTCTGAGTGATGGTAGTGCCTCGGCCTCTCTCTCTCTCTCTCTCTATCTCTGTGACTGGTAGAGGAGAACAGTGTGTCTGAGTGATGGTAGTGCCTCTGCCTCTCTCTCTATCTCTGTGACTGGTAGAGGAGAACAGTGTGTCTGAGTGATGGTAGTGCCTCTCTCTCTCTCTATCTCTGTGACTGGTAGAGGAGAACAGTGTGTCTGAGTGATGGTAGTGCCTCTCTCTCTCTCTATCTCTGTGACTGGTAGAGGAGAACAGTGTGTCTGAGTGATGGTAGTGCCTCTCTCTCGCTCTCTCTCTCTCTATCTCTGTGACTGGTAGAGGAGAACAGTGTGTCTGAGTGATGGTAGTGCCTCGGCCTCTCTCTCTCTCTCTCTCTATCTCTGTGACTGGTAGAGGAGAACAGTGTGTCTGAGTGATGGTAGTGCCTCGGCCTCTCTCTCTATCTCTGTGACTGGTAGAGGAGAACAGTGTGTCTGAGTGATGGTAGTGCCTCGGCCTCTCTCTCTCTCTCTCTCTCTATCTCTGTGACTGGTAGAGGAGAACAGTGTGTCTGAGTGATGGTAGTGCCTCGGCCTCTCTCTCTCTCTCTCTCTCTCTCTATCTCTGTGACTGGTAGAGGAGAACAGTGTGTCTGAGTGATGGTAGTGCCTCGGCCTCTCTCTCTCTCTCTCTCTCCCTCTATCTCTGTGACTGGTAGAGGAGAACAGTGTGTCTGAGTGATGGTAGTGCCTCAGCCTCTCTCTCCCCATGTACCACTAGGTCTGGAACACCTGCATCATTTACATGAACTTCACTGTCCCACTTTATTGATTTTCTTGTGCATAAGTAATGTAATCACTTCACCATCCGTTGCATTTATAAATATTAACACACACGGATTCTCACTCTTGCAAAACACAGCTGGTGTACAGCACTGAACTTATCATGCATGATAAACCTGTATATAGAACAGAATTTCTTTCATTTCCCACAGCCAGAAACGCACCTAACCTATAAATCTTTCAAAGGCTGACAGTTAGAATGTATGCATAATACGATCTCCCCTGTCTGTTCGAACAAATATAGATCTGCCTCATATGTAATGACACACTATATTCTTTGTGTTATGGGCTCTGGTCAAAAGCAGTGCACTGTATAGGGAATAGGTGCTGTGAAATCTTCAACTGGAAAACATCCAAACACATGCAGGACATTGACAGAATACCTTGAAAAGTATGTGCACCAAATTCAGGACAACCATCCGAGCATCCAGTCACCTGAGATATTACTGAGCTATAACTCCTAGCTATGTTTGGAGTCTACTCTTTGACCTGAATGAGAAGCATTCTGACACCGGCCACCTGGCTGTCTGGCTCCGTGTTTAACGGTTCTGGGGAAACACCGGTGGTGACAACCACTCAGGACAATAAAACAGCAAAGCTCCAAATACAGTAGCAGACTTGAATCATTATCACGACACAGAGCCACTCTCCTAGACCTGGAGCGAGGCCAGTCCCAGGCTCATTACAACCCTCCCGTCTCTCCCTGCCTGCCCCAACCCGCCCAACACAACACTAAACACAGTAACCTGGTCTCGTCATCGCTCTTATGGAGAATGTTAAATGACACAATACACTGGCCGGCCCTTCTGTTCTGTTCCTGGAAATTCCACCGGACAGCCTTGGGAGCCGGTCCAGCAGTGATTCGATAGATACCCTCGTAATGTAATGTCACAGCTCCATTTAAAACAAGACAGTGTATCTCTTGGCAGACATCTTGGCCAGCTGTTTCATTAGCGCAGTAGATCAGAAATAATGGAGCGTTTGATTACGCCGACGACACTGCCAGCCATGCACATATGGCATGTAGCTTTGTTACAGTGGATGGATGGCTGCATGCATGAACGGATATAGTGTTATTACCATACAGAATGAGTACAGTCCCTGTTGCTTTCAGCACACAATTCAATAGAACACACTTAGTATGTGTATCTCCATGGCTGTACGTTAACTCACGTGTTGTTGTTCCTGAGCTTGACGTGCCCTCCAGGCTCCAGGATCTGCCCGTTCTTCAGCCAGGTGAGCTGGGGCACAGGGTCGCCCTGCGCCTGGCAGGTGAAGATAGCAGTGGTGCCCACCGGCCGGGAGATGGACTGGGGAGGCTGCACAAACTCTGCCGGGGCTGTGGCAGACGCAGAGGAAAGAGAAAGACAGATAGTGAGCTACTTACTAACTGAATATAAAGTGCCTTGCTACACAGATACAGTAACCTGCTGACAGGGTCTTTCTCATTCCCCATACTATGCTGCACAACAACTATGATTTTTCACCAGTGGTCAGAAAACATAAGCTACCAAGGTATTTTGAAAAAGCAGGAAGCTCCCAGAGACTTCTAGAGGGAATTATAAAAGGGGAGAGAGGAGTAAAGGCGTATTATCCTGGGCTTAATCCAGCCTAATCACATTGATCAGAATTAGATTGTGTGTGGGGGAGGGGGATTAGAGACAGAGTTTAGCATAACAATTATTAGCTGAGGATCAGATTATCGTCATTGGAACTGAGAAGCAGATCTAGGAACACAAAAAGGGAGGAGGAGGAGGAAGAGGAGAGAACAGGGAATCTATTCACAAATGCAGAATAACTGGTATAGAACACAAACTGAGTGAAAGGCAATGCAGTGCAGATAGAGTATCTTTCCCGAAAGTCTTTCAGTGTTGCACAATTTCACAGCTACTGACCTTCAGCCTCCAGCCAATGATCCCCCCTCCCTCCCTCCCTCCCTCCCTCCCTAGGAGTCATTCTTTCCCTCCTCTCTTTGAGCTATGAGCCATGCTCCGTTTGCGCTAATTGACACAAAGCTACAGGTAATGCAAATCTCTATTACCTCTTAATTAAACAGTGTTTAGTTTCGCCTCAAATGTGTGATTACACTCCTCCGGATCTGATCAGAGCTGTTTGTTGTTATTGCTGTTGCTATTTCTGTTGGGGTAATTATCTCCCCTCATTATTCATAGCTACAGGTATTATTAGCCACATCAATATTTTCATATATGAAAGGAGTTATTTTCATAATAACTTCCTAGTGAGTGGGAAGACAATTAGACCGCAATTAGGGTCGTAATTTAGAATGAGATCATTCCCACAATCAGCAACTGTTTTCCCTTCAGCAGGTGTATTTGCCAGTCAGCTATCCTTCTGGTTCTAATCTTTCTATCTCAAATCAAATCAAAGTTTATTTGTCACGTGCGCCAAATACAACAGGTATTTACAGTGAAATGCTTACTTACAGGCTCTAACCAAAAGTGCAAAAAAGGTATTAGGTGAACAATAGGTAGGTAAAGAAATAAAACAGCAGTAAAAAGACAGGCTATATACAGTAGCGAGGCTATAAAAGTAGCCAGGCTACATACAGACACCTGTTAGTCAGACTGATTGAGGTAGTATGTACATGTAGATATGGTTAAAGTGACTATGCATATATGATGAACAGAGAGTAGCAGTAGTGTAAAAGAGGGGTTGGCGGGTGGTGGGTAGCGGGACACAATGCAGATAGCCCGGTTAGCCAATATAGCAGCCCCCCCCCACCCCTATTTTTACGATGCTGCGACACATTAACTATGCAAATAGTCCGGGTAGCCATTTGATTACCTGTTCAGGAGTCTTATGGCTTGGGGGTAAAAACTGTTGAGAAGCCTTTTTGTCCTAGACTTGGCACTCCGGTACCGCTTGCCATGCGGTAGTAGAGAGAACAGTCTATGACTGGGGTGGCTGGGGTCTTTGACAATTTTTAGGGCCTTCCTCTGACACCGCCTGGTGTAGAGGTCCTGGATGGCAGGCAGCTTAACCCCAGTGATCTACTGGGCCGTACGGACTACCCTCTGTAGTGCCTTGCAGTCAGAGGCCGAGCAATTGCCGTACTAGGCAGTGATGCAACCTGTCAGGATGCTCTCGATGTTGCAGCTGTAGAACCTTTTGAGGATCTCAGGACCCATGCCAAATCTTTTTAGTTTCCTGAGGGGAAATAGGTTTTGTCATTCCCTTTTCACGACTGTCTTGGTGTGTTTGGACCATTCTAGTTGGTTGTTGATGTGGGCTCTAAAGGAACTTGAAGCTCTCAACCTGCTCCACTACAGCCCCGTCGATGAGAATGGCATGCTCGGTCCTCCTTTTCCTGTAGTCCACAATCATCTCCTTAGTCTTGGTTACGTTGAGGGATAAGGTTATTATTCTGGCACCACCCGGCCAGGTCTCTGACTTCCTCCCTATAGGCTGTCTTGTCATTGCCGGTGATTAGGCTGTTGTGTCATCTGAAAACGTAATGATGGTGTCGGAGTCGTGCCTGACCATGCAGTCGTGGGTGAACAGGGAGTACTGGAGGGGACTGAGCACGCACCCCTGGGGAGCTCCAATGTTGAGGGTCAGCGTGGCAGTTGTGTTGCTACCTACCCTCACCATATGGGGGCGGCCCATCAGGAAGTCCAGGATCCAGTTGCAGAGGGAGGTGTTTAGTCCCAGGATCCTTAGCTTAGTGATGAGCTTTGAGGGCACTATGGTGTTGAACGCTGAGCTGTAGTCAATTAATAGAATTCTCACATAGGTGTTCCTTTTGTCCAGGTGGGAAAGGGCAGTGTGGAGTGCAATAGAGATTGTATCATCTGTGGATCTGTTTGGGCGGTATGCAAATTGAAGTGGGTCTAGGGTTTCTGGGATAATGGTGTTGATGTGAGCCATTACCAACCCTTCAACCTATACTGTCTTCCTATAAACAAACCCTCCCCTTTCCAGTTCTAGTTATTTAGCATCCTCTATCTAAACTATCTTCCTGTAAACAAAACCTACCCTTTCCAGTTCTAGTAATTTAGCATCCTCTATCTAAACTATCTTCCTGTAAACAAATCCTCCCCTTTCCAGTTATAGTTATTTAGCATCCTCTATCTAAACTATCTTCCTGTAAACAAACCCTCCCTTTTCCAGTTCTAGTAATTTAGCATCCTCTATCTAAACTATCTTCTTGGAAACAAACCCTCCCCTTTCCAGTTCTAGTTATTTAGCATCCTCTATCATAACTATCTTCCTGTAAACAAACCCTCCCCTTTCCAGTTCTAGTTATTTAGCATCCTCTATCTAAACTATCTTCCTGTAAACAAACCCTCCCCTTTCCAGTTCTAGTTATTTAGCATCCTCTATCTAAACTATCTTCCTGTAAACAAACCCTCCCCTTTCCAGTTCTAGTTATTTAGCATCCTCTATCTAAACTATCTTCCTGTAAACAAAACCTCCCCTTTCCAGTTCTAGTTATTTAGCATCCTCTATCCATCTAATTCTCATCTTAAGAGAAGAGGTGTTACGATGGTTTTCTAATCTCAGCTATCTCCATACTGTGTCACCCTGTCAGTAAAAGTGTGGGACCTGAAATTCACAACATTCTAGGCACTGTGGTATGATGAGGATTAGGTTGGCTCGACCCTCCTGACCATCTCTCTCTCCAACTCCCTTTTCATCTCTCCATCTCCATCTCTCTCTCTCTCATCTCTCTCTCTCTCTCTCTCTCTCTCTCTCTCCATCTCTCTCTGTTTGCTCTTTAGAGGCTGTGTGTATGTGAGTAGGGGCTAGAGGGAAGGGCTGGAGGGAGGCAGGGGGATGGTGGGTCAGGGAGAGTACTGATGTGCAATTGTGGTGTGGGTCTGATCAGCACTCTTTCCCCCATTCCCTCTCTATCTTTCGCTCTCCGTCTTTCAACCCTCTCCTCTCTCTCTCTAACCTTCTCTCTTTCCCTCTCCCCCTACTCTCTATTACTCTCTTCCCCAATCTGTCTTTCTCTCTCTCTCTCTCTCTCTCTCTCTCTCTCCCCTCACTTTCTCACTCTGAGGTAAATGAAGGGTAGTGCAGTGAGCAGAGGGCCGCTGTGCCAACCATCTGGCCAGGAAGATTACATAAATTCTCTTAAGCAACAGCCTACCTTACTCTGATCAAAACATTCGGCCGGACGGCGGGAGAGAGTCACCTGTATGCTGCTACTCTATGCAGTCACTGAGGCCTTATCACCATAACAACCCTCTCATAGCCAGACAGTCAGTCAGTCATATGTGCCCCGACTGTGAAATACGTCCAGGAGAACATTGCTGCCATGAGAATATGAAGCAATGCTTCTTGAAGGCTGTGTCCACAGCAAGGCTTCAGCCTTTTCGTTTCTTATCATAAAACACATGTATTGTATATCGCACCAGATCGTTAGCTGAGGGCGCGTTCTAGTTTTCACTGATCGATAAAGAAACCATAGACATCGACACATAATCAACAGCATGGCTTTCTTCCATAGCCTTCTATAGCAGGGCCTTGTCTAACAACAGACAGGAAGATTCAATGAAATATTGACTGGGAGCAGTATTGCTATTGGCTGGGGCCAAGGGCAGGGTTCTTTGGTTGATAAGCATGTGAGGAACACGCTGAATGCCTCCTGCTTGGTCGGAAGGCTCTACCCGCACTACTAACCACCTCCAACTGGTAAAAAATGTGTAAGAAAATTGCACAGCGAATGAGACACACACACATTTGTTTTACTAACCTTGTGGGGACCTAAAATTGATTTCCATTCAAAATCACACACATAAACACACCAGTGGAGGCTGGAGGGAGGAGCTATAGGAGGATGGGCTCATCCTCTTATAGCTCCTCCCACCAACCTCCACTGACACACACACACACACACACACACACACACACACACACACACACACACACACACTATCCTGAGTGGGTGTGTAACTAAAGGTTCACCTTGGACCACCAGACGTCCCTGAGCGGTTCTGCGTACACGGGTCCCTGGTTTGTTGGCAGCGCAGACGTAGACGCCAGAGTGCTGGACCCCGACATCTGTGATCATCAGGTTCCCTGTACCCAGCACCTGGATGCCCTCCACACCTATCGGACGGCCATCTGAGGAGAGAGGAGAGGAGGAGAAAAGAGAAGAGGAGGAAAGGAAGGGAGGGGAGGAGAGTAGGGAATAGGACAGGAGATTAAATTAGGGAAGGGATAGAGATTCAGAGAAAGAGAGAGAAGAGGAGGAAAGGAGTGAGATAGCAAATTAGCTGAATTAGCTTAGAATAAAAAATAAAAAACACTTTAAATATACTAAAAAAGGCTATAAAAATACCAAGGGAGATAAATGATTGATTAAACATACTATAATGTACACAAAATATTCAACGCTGGAGAAGAGGAGACGCTAAAGGTGACTTTTCCCTTAATTGAGGAAAAGCAAATTTAGTAAATCTGTTTTCTCTGTGAGAGCTTCCCATGTCTGGAACACACTGCCATCAGACACATATAACTGCACCACCTATCACACTTTCACAAAAAACATGAAGACATGGCTAAAGGTCAATCAGATTTGTGAACATGGTCCCTAGCTGTGTGTTGCCGCTTTCCATGTTGCCTGTTGTCTGTAGCTTGTGAGGTGTGGAAACACTTTGTTGCTTTTATGGATTTGGTCTTGTTGCTTTTTGTCCTATGTTGCTCTGTGTGTATGCTACGTCTTGCTTGTCCTATGTTGCTCTGTCTGTATGCTACGTCTTGCTTGTCCTATGTTGCTCTGTCTGTATGCTACGTCTTGCTTGTCCTATGTTGCTCTGTCTGTATGCTACGTCTTGCTTGTCCTATGTTGCTCTGTCTGTATGCTACGTCTTGCTTGTCCTATGTTGCTCTGTCTGTATGCTACGTCTTGCTTGTCCTATGTTGCTCTGTCTGTATGCTACGTCTTGCTTGTCCTATGTTGCTCTGTCTGTATGCTACGTCTTGCTTGTCCTATGTTGCTCTGTCTGTATGCTACGTCTTGCTTGTCCTATGTTGCTCTGTCTGTATGCTACGTCTTGCTTGTCCTATGTTGCTTTGTCTGTATGCTACGTCTTGCTTGTCCTATGTTGCTCTGTCTGTATGCTATGTCTTGCTTGTCCTATGTTGCTCTGTCTGTATGCTACGTCTTGCTTGTCCTATGTTTCTCTGTCTGTATGCTACGTCTTGCTTGTCCTATGTTGCTCTGTGTGTGCTCACTGCTCAATGATTGTCTATATTGTAATTGTTTTTAATAACCTGCCCAGGGACTGAGGTTGAAAATTAGCTGGCTGGCTAAAACCGGCACTTTTACTGAAACGTTGATTAATGTGCACTGTCCCTGTAAAAATAAAATTAAGTCAATAAAATTGCCCCATACCGCTGCAAAACACATTCCACAGTAAATATCAGAGCAGTTCTCACAAGTGTGACAGAGCACGTCTTGTGAGAATCACCATATTCAGTAGAAAGGTGGCAAACGAGGCGAGTGTATTGGGTGAGGGCCAAGGCCACGCCGACACAGTCAGTGACACAGAAGAACTATGTTGCCACGACTTCATTTGGTGTTAGTGTGTGTAATTGTATGTGTGTGTGAGGGGGTCTGTTTTACATCCCCAGTCCCGTCCTCCCCACCCCGCTCTGACAGGCTAGTGACACACACACATACATGCACATGCACACGCACACACACCAGTTTGATCTCACGGTTTGACAAAGCCCTCTACTGCCTTAGGCACACCATGCTTTAAACTGGGGAAATGCCCTGGATAAGCTAGGCTGCCACTCCCCTCTGTCCCTCCATCAAATACCCTGTCCTGCTCTCTGTCTCTTCCTATTTCAATGGCCTTATAATGGGGGTAGGACCAACAAAGACATGGCACAGCCGAAGATATTTCAGTCCCTCTCTATCTTTGTAACATCTGCGTCTTGTGTGTCCCGGCTTAGAGTGTTAAAGGGCTGTGCGGGGGACATGGCCGCTATGCTAAAAGCCTGCAGAGAAAGCAGACTGGCCATCCTCCTCTCCTCACATCTTCAAACAGACAGCTAGCAGACAGCTAGCCAGCCAGCCAGAGACTGGGGCCATATGGCCTGGGCCAGGCCTTTTATAGGAGGACAACACATGTCTCCTCTGTGAGCACTGTGTGCATCTGAGCAGAGCCACCACAAGGAAAGGGAGGGACATTTGGAAACACTCCACAAACCTGGACCTCGACAAGACAATGCACTGTGGGCTGAAGAGAAACACGAGAATGGAAAAAGGTGGACAGTGCATCCAGACAGAGTTCACGAGAATGCCTTCAAAATAGAATATACAAACCTCAGCCCTTTCTGAGTTATTGTAGCTGCAGTGAACAGCACCAACAGTGGGCTGTAGGCTACAGGATTTAGAACATAGGAACCTATTATTCATACGTATTTACAATCCAATTGAAACAGCCTGGTCAGCTATGTCAGCAAGTGGAGTTTCCTATTGACTGTAGTAGAAGCTATGGCTAGAACAGTATAACTTAAACATGCTCCATGGTACTATTAAGTGCAAGCCTCAGGCTCTCAGCCTGACCCTCCGACTCCCAGCCACAGCCCAGTTTCATAACTAAAGGGACTCAGCTAGGAGTGGCTAAACAACTGTGAACCATATAATGGGCGTTATTACCCCTCTACAATAAGCCTGACTCAAGTCGGGCTAGCTGCTGAGTGAACTGTAAAATCAACAGAGTTGGACACAGTTTACAGTTCCTCCATGGCTACCTCTTATCTCTCCAGACACACTCTCTCTCACAGAAACTTGATCTCTCTCTTGCTCTCTATCTGTCTGTGTGTGTGTGTGTGTGTGTGTGTGTGTGCGTGTGCGTGTGTGTGTGCTGTCTGAATGGATGCCGCTATCTCTATGTCAGTCTGTAATGTAGTTAGTGTCAAAGCAGGCAGAGAGCCAGCAAAAAGTAGCCCAGAGAGCACCAGTGCTGATGAATGAAAAGCTCCAAACAAACTCTGGCATTAAGGAATGACTGATGTGAATCTATTAAATTCATTATCCAGCTTATCCCCAGGCCGTCACTCCCTGTAATCTAATACACTAAAATCCAGAGGCGTCATGTCCACAAGGAGACGTGCCCCCTCAGATTTGTCCTGTTTTTACATTTTTCAGATGTTAAATTAATAACTTTTTTTTAAAGCCCCCGCTTCATCATCATTATTTATAAAAAAGATCTGTCAGCAGTATTTTGCAGAGGGGACATACTGACTATCACCCCCCATTCTTACCAGATGCACCACAGAGCAAAGATATGCTACGTCAGCGGAGGAGAGAGTCGAGAGAGTGTCGAGTGATTTTAACTGCCGGTGATGGGCAGGACTCGCAGGAGGAATGTTTGTAAATTAATTTGATCAAGCTATGTGGCCTATTGATTCCTTTTTGATGAATAAATAAAACAAAAAATGTTGTTGTTTCTCTGGAATACTAGTCACCTAGCAATTTTATGAAGTTGGCTTTAGCTAGCCCAGATAGGTTCCCAATCTCCCAACCTCATAATTAGCTACCGAGCCATTTCAGGCTATAACTCAAGATAGAGTAGCTTGTATAACTATCTCTGCTGGCTTGCCTACAGGCAAGGTTGCTAGACTTTAGAAAATACTAAAATAGCTTTAATTATTGGGTTATTGTACTATATACCGGTGTGGCAGTTCTAGTAAACAGCTAAGGCATAAAAGTTCTTAACTTCTTCGATATAGGGGGCGCTCTTTTAATTTTTGGATGAAAAACGTTCCCGTTTTAAACAAGATATTTTGTCACGAAAAGATGCTCGACTATGCATATAATTGACAGCTTTGGAAAGAAAACACTCTGATGTTTCCAAACCTGCAAAGATATTGTCTGTGAGTGCCACAGAACTGATGTTACAGGCGAAACCCAGATAAAAAATCTATCAGGAAGTGCCGCATTTTTTGAAACCGCCTCATTTCAATGACTCCTTATATGGCTGTGGAGGAGCTAGGGGTCAGCTTACATTTTCCACGTTTTCCCAAGGTGTCTGCAGCATTGTGACGTATTTGTAAGCATATCATTGGAAGATTGACCATAAGAGACTACATCTACCAGGTGGTCGCTTGGTGTCCTCCGTCGCAATTATTGCGTAATCTCCAGCTGCAGTATTTTTCCTTTTGCCTTTGATGAGAAACCGACTGCCAGGAATGATTTTTCATCTAATAGATTTGTGAAAAACACATTGAGGATTGATTCTAAACAACGTTTGCCATGTTTCTGTCGATATTATGGAGCTAATTTGGAAAAAAGTTTGGCGTTGTGTTGACTGCATTTTCAAACGTGATGAACAAAACGGAACTATTTCTCTTACACAAATAATATTTTTGGAAAAAATCTCGTCATTGAAAACATCCGAAGTTCTTCAAAGGTAAATTATTTTATTTGAATGCTTTTCTTGTTTTTGTGAAAATGTTGCCTGCTGAATGCTAGGCTTAATGCTAGGCTAGGCTATCAATACTCTTACACAAATGCTTGTGTAGCTTTGGTTAAAGCATATTTTGAAAATCTGAGACGACAGTGTTGTTAACAAAAAGCTAAGCTTGTGTTTCAATATATTTATTTCATTTCATTTGCGATTTTCATGAATAGGAAATGTTGCGTTATGGTAATGAGCTTGAGGCTATGATTACGCTCCCGGATACGGGATTGCTTGACGGTAGAGGTTAAAGCTGCAATATGTAACTTTTAGGGCAACCTGACAAAATTGACATAGAAATGTGAGTAATAGATCTGTCATTTTCATTGAAAGCAAGTCTAAGAAGCGGTTGATCTTTTCTATGTGTGCTATTTCTATGCTTCCCGTTCTTAACCTCTTATGGATCCCTTCACGTGCCAATCCCTTTAGCGGGATCAATTTGACAACATCCAGTGAAATGGCAACGCGCCAAATTCAAACTACAGGAATATCAATATTCAACATTCACGAACATATATATGTTATACATCAAAATAAAGCTTAACTTCTTGTTAATCCAGCCGCTGTGTCAGATTTCAAAAAGGCTTTACGGCGAAAGCAGACCATGCGATTATCTGAGTACAGCGCCCCGCATACAAACACATGAAAATCATATTTCAATCAGACAGGTGCGCCACAAAAGTCAGAAATAGCTATATAATTAATGCCTTACCTTTGAAGATCTTCTTCTGTTGGCACTCCAAAAGTTCCAGAAACATCACAAATGGTCCTTTTGTTCGATAATGTCCTTCTTTATTGCCCAAAAATGTCAATTTATTTGGCGCGTTTGATTCAGAAATACACCGGTTTCAACTCGCCCAACATTCCTACAAAGTATCCAATAGATTACCTGTAAACTTGGTCCAAACATTTCAAATGTTTTCAAAACTAATCCAACCTCAGGTACCCTAAAACGTAAACAATCGATCAAATTTAAGTTTCTAATACCGGATAAAAACATTGTGAAGTGCGTTCCAGTTCATGCGCACCAACACAGTAGAGTCCACCTGTAGTGACACTTACAATGAATAGCACTAACTCTTAATTTCTCAAAAGAAAAACATCAACCAATTTCTAAAGACTGTTGACATCTAGTGGAAGCCATAGGAACTGCAACCAGGTTCCCATAGAAAACAATTGGAAAACACAATGACCACAAAAATAAATTTCACTGGATGGATTGTGCTCGGGGTTTCACCTGCCAAATCAGTTATACTCACAGACATTATTCTAACAGTTTTAGAAACTTCAGAGTGTTTTCTGTCCAAATCAACTACTTATATGCATATCCTAGCTTCTGGGCCAGAGTAGCAGGCAGTTCACGTTGGGCACACTCTTCATCCGGACGTCAAAACACTGCCCCCTAGCCTTAAGAAGTTTTAAGTTCCGTTTTTTGGATCTTTTATTTTAGTATTGTACACCAACTTCAAACAGCTGAAAATACAGCAGGTTATATTGTACAATAATTCTCTACACTATGCATTGCTTGTTTGTCACAAACTGAAATTGGGTGAACTATTTTAATTTTTTAAATAGATTTTTATTTTTATGTAACCCCTTTTTTCTCCCCAATTTCATGGCATCCAATTGTTAGTAGTTACAGTCTTGTCTCATCGCTGCAACTCCCGTACGGACTCAGGAGAGGCGAAGGTCGAGAGCCATGCGTCCTCCGAAACACAACCTAACCAAGCCGCCCTTCTTCTTGACACAATGCCCATCCAACCCGGAAGCCAGTCACACCAATGTGTCGGAGGAAACATCTGGCGACCTGGTCAGCATGCACTGCGCCCGGCCCGCCACAAGAGTCACTAGTGCGCGATGAGACAAGGATATCCCTGCCGGCCAAACCCTCCCTAAGCTAGCCTTAGACCACTGCGCCACCCGGGAGGCCCTTATTTGAATTTTAGCAACCAGGAAATGGCAGAGCAATTTCTGCATATTGCACCTTTAAAGAATCAATGTACATCATTAATTAAAATTACAATTGAAAATCTAAAGAGGTATGCTTAGATAACCTATGCAGAAAATCATATATAGAGATGGCGCCAACAGACACGACAGCTCTGCTTCTAGCTCCTAAGCAACGTTGCAGTATTTAGATTTGTTTGTGTGTAATTTCTTACATTATTAGACCAGAACATTTTTTGTGTTATTACATACAGCTGGAAATAACTTTTGGATATCAGAGCGGCGGTAACTCACCAGCATTAATGACCAGGAATACGACTTTCCCGAACTGGACCCTTCATTCTCACCTCCCAGGTGAATTGAACTTATCCCAGAGGCTGCTCCAATACGCCCCCGGTGGAGAGAGGTATTCAGAGTGGACTTCTAGTCCGACTCAGGAGGCATGCACGCCATCCACCGCTTCTGAGTATATTACTCGCTAATGTTCCGTCTCTGGACTATAAAGTAGTCGAGCTCAGGGCGAGGATCTCCTTCCTGCTAGACATCAGGGACAGTAACATACTCTGTTTCACAGAATCATGGCTCTCTCCGGTTATACTGTCCCCGTTCTTAAAGGTGCTCTGTGCAACTGGGTCCTGGACTTCCTGACGGGCTGACCCCAGGTGGTGAAGGTAAGATACAACACCTCCACTTTGCTGATCCTCAACACAGGGGCCCAACAAGGGCGCATGCTCAGGCCCCTCCTGTACTCCTTGTTCACCTATGCCTGCGTGGCCACGCACGTCTCCAACTCAATCATCATGTTTGCAGACGACTCAACAGTAGTAAGCCTGACTACCAACAATGACAAGACAGCCTACAGGGAGGAGTTGAGGGCCCTGGGGGAGTGGTGCCAGGAAAATAACCTCTCCCTCAATGTCAACAAAATGAAGGAGCTGATCGTGGACATCAGGAAACAGCAGAGGGAGCACACCCCTATCCACATCAACAGTAGAGAAGGTAAAACGCTTTAAGTTAGTCAGCGTACACATCACTGACAATCTGAAATGGTCCACCCTCACAGACATTGTGGTGAAGAAGGCGCAACAGCGCCTCTTCAACCTCAGGAGGCTGAAGAAATTTGGCTTGGCCCCTAAGACCCTTACAAACTTATAGATGTTCAATTGAGAGCATCATGTCGGGCTGTATCACTGCCTGGTACGGTAACTGCACTGCCAGCAACCGCAGGGCTCTCCAGAGGGTGGTGCGGTCTGCCCAACGCATCACCGGGGGCACACTGCCTGCCTTCCAGATCACATACAGCACCCGATGTCACAGGAAGCCCAAAAAGACCATTAAGGACATCAACCACCCGAGCCACTGCCTGTTCACCCCGCTATCATCCAGAAGGTGAGATCAGTACAGGTGCATCAAAGCTGGAACCGAGAGACTGAAAACAGCTTCTATCTCAAGGCCATCAGACTGTTAAATAGCCATCACTAGCCGGCCACCACTCGGTTACTCAACCCCACAATTTAGAGGCTGCTGCCCTATGTACATAGACATGGAATTGCTAGTCATTTTAATAATGTTTACATACTGCTTTACTCATTTCATATGTATATACTGGATTCTACTGCATTTTAATCAATGCCACTCTGACATTGCTCATCCTAATATTTATATAATTCTTAATTCAATTCATTAATTTTAGATTTGTGTGTATTATTGTGAATTGCTAGATATTACTGCCCTGTTGGAGCTAGGAACACAAGCATTTCGCTACATTTCGCTACATCCACAATAACATCCACAATAACATCTGCTGTGTATTTGACCAATACAATTTGATTTGATATATTTTTTTACATAAAATTAGGCAATAATTATTATGGGTCTAGATTGCAGGAAAAAGTTGTTTCAGGTGTTTGAAAAATGCAAAATTCTCAAACTATACCACCCCCTCCATCTTCGCATACTTTGTGCCCCCCTCTAAAATAATGGCTGCATGACGCCCCTGTTGAAATCCCATCCTGTCAGCATTTAATTACAGCAACATCGTGCAAGGCAATATCCACAATCTGATTATGGCTCCTCTCTGGTTGGGGAGGGGCTGCAATTTACATTTTGAACAGCAAATCAGATTGGATAATAGCTTTGAAAAACAAATATCAGATTGCAAAATTGGTAGCAGCAGAGTTTGAGTGATAGCCAAGAGGAACGTTTGAAGTGTGGGGGGCTGAATCCTGCCTGGGCTCAACACCTCTAAGCAATTACGGTGGATCTCCCACCGTGTGTCACTTACTCACTTTCATCTCGACCAGGAGAGTAAAGAATACATTCATCAAAAAATAAGACTGTGTTTAGCCCCGCAAAGACTCATATAGGCTGCAATCCCCTGCGTCATGTGTACAGAAGATGAATGTTCTATTAGACATTACATAAAGGAACATACTACACGTATGTACACAATTCAGAGATGAGCTAACCCAGACACACATACATACATGCACACACACATCCACACAACTGTACGTGCGTACAAAAACACACACAAATACACACTGGACAGCAGTAGCCTACTTAATCACTGTGCTGTACCACATTAGAAGCAGTCACTGAACACAGCTTTTTTTCTCCATTCATTTATATCAAGGTCAGCAAGATAATGTCTGGTAAATAGGCTTTCAACATTCCAAATCCTTTGGATCCATCTGGGAAACAATGGGCTCCGTGTATGCAGTGAAGGCAGCATACCATGACCAATTTCACACACAAAGCCGCTGTATCTTAATGTATCAAAATATCCCGTTTAACAGAATGTCCTCTTCAATCTCTGTATTTTGCCTGTGTGCTTTATATAAATGTTTATATAATTCAGCTATACTACTATGGTGACATGGTTTTATGTCAGCTGCAGTAGTGATGTACTTCAAGTCGGGTTTCGGATGATTGCAAACTAGACAAGCAATCTAGCATGGAACCTTATGGAAGATAGAAGGGTTCTATAGCCCTTAAGGCCTGAGAGGCAGGGGGGTTTAACCCCTGTTCAGCACCCTGAAGGCTGAAGCTTTGATTTGATGTAAAAGAGAAAGCGGGGTTTTGGTCTTACCAAGCCTGCTCCATGACACGATGGGGCGGGGATATCCTGTGGCAACACATTCCAAGATGGCCGTCTGGTGAACGGTGAGAGTGAGGTTTTCAGGACCCACGAGGATCATGGGCTCTTTGTAAACAGAAGACTGGGATACTGAGGGAGAAGAGAGTGACGCAAGCGTGAGCGTGCAAGAGCTTTATGGATTGCAACATTTAATTGGATTTCACTGTTCTGCATCATCTTGGCGATGACGCTGTGTGAGATGATGCATAGCCACATATTTGTGTGTTGGGTGGGTATCCAGGGAAGGTGTGTATGTGTGTGTGTATGTCTGTATGTATGTATGTATGCATGTATTAGAGGTCGACTGATTAATCGGAATGGCCGATTAATTAAGGCCGATTTCAAGTTTTCATTACAATCGGAAATCGGTATTTTTGGGCGCCGATTTGCCGTTTTTTTTTTCTCACCTTTATTGAATCTTTATTTAATTTTAATTTTTTTATTTTTTTTTATTTAACTAGGCAAGTCAGTATTATTCTTATTTTCAATGACGGCCTAGGAACGGTGGGTTAACTGCCTCGTTCAGGGGCAGAAAGACAGATTTTCACCTTGTCAGCTTGGGGGATCCAATCTTGCAACCTTACAGTTAACTAGTCCAACGCAATAACGACCTGCCTCTCTCTCTGTTACGCAAATGCAGTAAGTCAAGGTAAGTTGCTAGCTAGCATTAAACTTAACTACACATGGTTGATGATATTACTAGATATTATCTAGCGTGTCCTGCATTGCATATAATCTGACTAAGCATACAAGCATACAAGTATCTAAGTATCTGACTGAGCGGTGGTAGGCAGAAGCAGGCGGGTAAACAGCACTTTCGTGCGCTTTGCCAGCAGCTTTTCGTTGTGCGTCAAGCATTGCGCTGTTTATGACTTTAAACCTATCAACTCCCGAGATGAGGCTGGTGTGACCGAAGTGAAATGGCTGTCTAGTTAGCGCGTGCTAATAGCGTTTCAAACTTCACTCGCTCTGAGCCTTGGGGTGGTTGTTTCCCTTGCTCTGCATGGGTAACGCTGCTTCGATGTGGTGGCTGTTGTCGTTGTGTTGCTGGTTCAAGCCCAGGGAGGAGCGAGGAGAGGGACGGAGGCTATACTGTTACACTGGCAATACTAAAGTGCCTATAAGAACATTCAATAGTCAAAGGTTAATGAAATACAAATGGTATAGAGGGAAATAGTCCTATAATAACTACAACCTAAAACTTCTTACCTGGGAATATTGAAGACTCATGTTAAAAGGAACCACCAGCTTTCATATGTTCTCATGTTCTGAGCAAGGAACTGAAACGTTAGCTCTCTTACATGGCACATATTGCACTTTTACTTTCTTCTCCAACACTTTGTTTTTGCATTATTTAAACCAAATTTAACATGTTTCATTATCTACTTGAGGCGAAATTGATTTTATTGATGTATTATATTAAGATAAAATAAGTGTTAATTCAGTATTGTTGTAATTATTATTACAAATACATTTTTTAAAATAAATAAATTATATATATATAATATATATATATATATATATTTTTTAATCGGCCGATTAATCGGTATCGGCTTTTTTGGTCCTCCAATAATCGGTATCGGCGTTGAAAAATCATAATCGGTCGACCTCTAGTCTGTATGTATGTATGTATGTATGTATGTATGTATGAGTATTGAGACCTGAGACGGTGAGGCGAGCCCCGGCACTGTGCTTTACTCCTGCACTGTTGTGGGCCACACAGCAGAACACACCACTATCCTCCTGACGCAGACCTGTGATCTGCAGAACACCAGTGGGGAGCAGGGTATACCTGCCAGAGAGAAGGAATGGGAGGAGGGTGGGAGAGAGAGAGGGTGGGGGAGGGAGGGAGGGCAGAGGGAGAAAGTGAAAGAGAGAGAGGGAGTGGGGAGAAGAGAGAGAGAGTGAGAGAAAAAGAAAGAGAATCAAGGGAGTAGATCATTGTTTGCTTGATTAAGTGTGTTTACACATGCAACGTAAACTCAATTTCAAACATCTAGACAGACACAAGGGACACTGGATTCCAGGTGGTGTTGATCTGAGCTGAGTGAGGTTTGGCTGGGTAACAGGTAAGTGAAGGTTGTGAAGCTGCTACAGTGAATGTGTTAACAGCCAGAGTTCGGTGTGCAGGTACAGTAGACCTACAGTAGTTGGTAGGCACAGCCGAAGTGATTAACACAGAGGAACCCTACTTTACTGTACCTCTCATCCTTAGTGTCCACAGAGCGGCCATCTTTCTCCCAGCTGATGGCAGGCTCAGGCAGGCCGTGAATCTGGCACTGGAACCGCCCCATGCCCGCCTCCTCCGCACGCACTGACCGCGGCTGGACATGGAACTCCGCCATCGCTGGAGAGAAAGGGGAGATGCAGCGGTCAATTCAATGTTTGAAAACCTACACAATGTTTGTTTTTTTCAGAGCATCTTTCGTATAGGCCTACAGTAAATACTACTGCCATGTACAGTACCAGCGTACTAATGTCCTAAACTCAGTGGCACACCAGCCCAGTTAATCAACCAATTACCAGGGAGGTATTACCTAGAGTTCGTTTTATACCCTTTCCCGCACTCGAAGGCAATTAACTTGTTGGCAAAAAAAAAAGATTCAAAAAAGTTAATAATGTCTCCATCTTTCAGTGGAATGAGTCATAATCCAGTGGCTTTATCTAAAGCAACACTGGGCGACTCTTAACCTTGAGCAGACACATTGCGATAAAATGAACCAAATGAGCAGCTGAGACTGCAGTCTGACCAGGGCAGGGAGCTGCCATGTGGTTAGGTAATTACCTGTGTTCTGCTGTCAGCAACCACTGTGCAGGGAACCCTAGTGATCATTACCTCTAGTTCTAGGGGGAAAGCCTGTGCTTGGATAATCTGGTACCCATCAGTGACAATGAGTAAATGAAAGGTTCCTAGTTAGCCGTGACACTGAGTAAATGAGAGGCTCCTAGATAGCTTCGGCTCATATGCTATGCTATGCTAACAAACACAGCTGGGCTCAGAGACAGAGACCTCTGACAACAGCTCCATGGATAAAGAGTAAACACTGAACCACTGTAGTGAGTGCTCCATCAGGTGGGGGGGGGGACATTTATATACATACAATAGGGTTCTGGAGGAGAGTAATGACAGTGTGAGTGGCCAGGCCAGGGCTGCAGATGTACTGTAGTGCTGTGGCCAAACGACGGACAGTCAGCCAGGTCACTTCCTAAACTAGATAAATTAAGTCCAATTAGCACCCTTTTACTGTGCCCAGTGATTAAACAGTATGGTCAAATAGAGGAAGGGGGCAGGTGGGAGAGGACAATGATGTAGGGAAGGAAGGGGGCAGGTGGGAGAGGACAGGGATGTAGGGAAGGAAGGGGGCAGGTGGGAGAGGACAGTGATGTAGGGAAGGAAGGGGGCAGGTGGGAGAGGACAGTGATGTAGGGAAGGAAGGGGGCAGGTGGGAGAGGACAGGGATGTAGGGGAGGAAGGGGCCAGGTGGGAGAGGACAGTGATGTAGGGAAGGAAGGGGGCAGGTGGGAGAGGACAGGGATTTAGGGAAGGAAGGGGGCAGGTGGGAGAGGACAGTGATGTAGGGAAGGAAGGGGGCAGGTGGGAGAGGACAGGGATGTAGGGGAGGAAGGGGCCAGGTGGGAGAGGACAGTAATGTAGGGGAGGAAGGGGGCAGGTGGGAGAGGACAGTGATGTAAGGGAGGAAGGGGGCAGGTGGGAGAAGACAGTGATGTAGGGAAGGAAGGGGGCAGGTGGGAGAGGACAGTGATGTAGGGGAGGAAGGGGGCAGGTGGGAGAGGAAAGGGATGTAGGGAAGGAAGGGGGCAGGTGGGAGAGGACAGTGATGTAGGGAAGGAAGGGGGCAGGTGGGAGAGGACAGTGATGTAGGGGAGGAAGGGGCATTTGAAATAATTATATAATTTCACAACATGTAGCCTAGGCTAACAGCAGCCTAAGCTAACAGTAGCCTAGGCTAACAGCAGCCTAAGCTAACAGTAGCCTAGGCTAACAGCAGACTAGAATAACAGCAGCCTAGGCTAACAGCAGACTAGAATAACAGTAGCCTAGGCTAACAGTAGACTAGAAAAACAGTAGCCTAGGCTAACAGCAGAATAGAATAACAGTAGCCTAGGCTAACAGCAGACTAGAATAACAGTAGCCTAGGCTAACAGCAGACTAGAATAACAGTAGCCTAGGCTAACAGCAGACTAGAAAAACAGTAGCCTAGGCTAACAGCAGACTAGAATAACAGTAGCCTAGGCTAACAGCAGACTAGAATAACAGTAGCCTAGGCTAACAGCAGACTAGAATAACAGTAGCCTAGGCTAACAGCAGACTAGAATAACAGCAGCCTAGGCTAACAGCAGACTAGAATAACAGCAGCCTAGGCTAACAGCAGACTAGAATAACAGCAGCCTAGGCTAACAGCAGACTAGAATAACAGCAGCCTAGGCTAACAGCAGACTAGAATAACAGCAGCCTAGGCTAACAGCAGACTAGAATAACAGCAGCCTAGGCTAACAGCAGACTAGAATAACAGTAGCCTAGGCTAACAGCAGACTAGAATAACAGTAGCCTAGGCTAACAGCAGACTAGAATAACAGTAGCCTAGGCTAACAGCAGACTAGAATAACAGCAGCCTAGGCTAACAGCAGACTAGAATAACAGCAGCCTAGGCTAACAGCAGACTAGAATAACAGCAGCCTAGGCTAACAGCAGACTAGAATAACAGCAGCCTAGGCTAACAGCAGACTAGAATAACAGCAGCCTAGGCTAACAGCAGACTAGAATAACAGCAGCCTAGGCTAACAGCAGACTAGAATAACAGCAGCCTAGGCTAACAGCAGACTAGAATAACAGCAGCCTAGGCTAACAGCAGACTAGAATAACAGCAGCCTAGGCTAACAGCAGACTAGAATAACAGCAGCCTAGGCTAACAGCAGACTAGAATAACAGCAGCCTAGGCTAACAGCAGACTAGAATAACAGTAGCCTAGGCTAACAGCAGACTAGAATAACAGCAGCCTAGGCTAACAGCAGACTAGAATAACAGCAGCCTAGGCTAACAGCAGACTAGAATAACAGTAGCCTAGGCTAACAGCAGACTAGAATAACAGTAGCCTAGGCTAACAGCAGACTAGAATAACAGCAGCCTAGGCTAACAGCAGACTAGAATAACAGCAGCCTAGGCTAACAGCAGACTAGAATAACAGCAGCCTAGGCTAACAGCAGACTAGAATAACAGCAGCCTAGGTTAACAGTAGACTAGAATAACAGCAGCCTAGGCTAACAGTAGACTAGAATAACAGCAGCCTAGGCTAACAGCAGACTAGAATAACAGCAGCCTAGGCTAACAGCAGACTAGAATAACAGTAGCCTAGGCTAACAGCAGACTAGAATAACAGCAGCCTAGGCTAACAGCAGACTAGAATAACAGCAGCCTAGGCTAACAGCAGACTAGAATAACAGCAGCCTAGGCTAACAGCAGACTAGAATAACAGCAGCCTAGGCTAACAGCAGACTAGAATAACAGCAGCCTAGGCTAACAGCAGACTAGAATAACAGTAGCCTAGGCTAACAGCAGACTAGAATAACAGCAGCCTAGGCTAACAGCAGACTAGAATAACAGCAGCCTAGGCTAACAGCAGACTAGAATAACAGCAGCCTAGGCTAACAGCAGACTAGAATAACAGCAGCCTAGGCTAACAGCAGACTAGAATAACAGTAGCCTAGGCTAACAGCAGACTAGAATAACAGTAGCCTAGGCTAACAGCAGACTAGAATAACAGCAGCCTAGGCTAACAGCAGCAGTGAAAGAGAAGTATGTTAACAAAAAAGTTTTCTGATGAGTGCTTTGCATTGATCTGTGTCAGTGTTGTGGACCGCCTGTAGGTTAATCGCTATTTGAATGGGGGAAAATAGCATTCCGTTGTCAGGGCTAAATGTGCTATGATAGTAAAATGCCTTTTCATGTAAAACGCAACCCATAACCCATTGCCCATGAGAGAGACAATTAGGTTAAAAATAAAACAATCACTTGTGCGTCCTCAGAACTGTAGACTACATTTACAGTGTGCAACTGTAAACAATGTACTGTTAAAGCCACATGAGGTCTGAAACAGCAGTAGCTAAATTCTAAAGTTTGTTGTTTTATTCAATTAAGCATTTCAAACGCCATGGTATATCCTTGTGTGACAACGTAACATGGACAATTACATTTCATTTAGGCAAATCTTTTTAATTGTCAAAATACGCAACCCAAAAAATCTCAAAAAATGTTTGAAAACTTAACTCCATTCAGATATCCAGATATTCGATTAACCGTGCTCATTCATCCATAATGTAGGGTAGACGCTACTCACATGGATATAGGAGAATAGTATGGGAAGTGACGCATATAATGTATAGCCTAGATTGCATCATATAGGATCCATTCCAATTCCATCTGATTGGATGATTATACAGTGATGCCATACCATCTCATATAATGTAGCCTACCGTAAAGTGCTTTGAAAGATGCTACAGTGTGAGATTCAACATCAAAACCTTTGAAGGTCTCCTGTGTCTTCACACACTTCAAAAACCACAATACAACCTTGCTTCATGGAACTGACAGTCCAGTCTGGCTCACTCCAATTGTTAACACATAACACACACATAGCCACTGTGAATTTGTTGATCTCCATAGGTGTAAATTGACATTTGGGGAGATCTCACTTCATACATGTAAAATAATAGAACATACTGCAGGTTTATTCTTCAAACAACATAATCTCTGGAAGAGAACATGGCAGAATCCACAAAAACACTTGCGCAGTTACATCCATAATGTGTTTTTCCACTTTCGGCAGCTGCATTTCACATATCAGCTCCCTGTGGAACAAAGTAGTGATGTGGGCTCGGTGCTGTGATGTGGGGGTGGGGCACGCAACACAAACTCAATTAGAGAGAGGCCTGTCTTTTTCTCAGCTCTTCCACCATCTTCAAGACAAGTGCACTTATTTAAATGTCAACTGTAATTAACTTGGACCAAGCAGGACTTATCTGAACACTCTTAGCATGACAAGAGGCCTAGACCCCCTCCTTGCCCTGTTCCTCTGTTCTATTTCAACTGGTAAATGTATTTAAGCTAAGCTAGAACCCCGCGCGGCTCTACGGATCCCACAGAAAGCTCGCTACGTCCGGAGCGGATCCGCATTCACACAGTCGTTTTTGTAGCGTGTTGTTTTTGTTAGCCCCAATTCCCCGAAAAACAAAGGCGAAGGGAGAGAGTTAGTAAAAAGAGAAAAAAGTCAGAACTGAAATGAGGCCTAGAGAGGGAAAAACATTGATGGCCTTCTGGAAACGTGTAGGACTGAGGAAGAAGATGACGAAGATGTGCTGAAATGTTGCTGGAGCACTGTAAGCCCGTGCTGCACTGTGTAGTCAATTGTGTCGTCAATTAACATTTAATAAGTTGCGTTTCAGTCTGAGCTCTAATGAGAAATGCTGCATTCCCTGTCAAGACTTGACCCTAAAGTCGCCAAATGGATGCATAGAGACCACCGTTCTGATTAAAATTTTACCAAGCTCATTTAGAATTCCTCCAACCCTGACTGCTTGCTCTTCAGAGGTTACATACAATAAAGGACAGGGAGAAATAAGGCTTCTGTAAAGCCCTACACATACTAGCCTAATATTTCTTAATTACTACCAGTACTAGAATGCTATGATTCCTTTGCCTCTGACACTCTTACCCAGCCTGACAAATGTACTGTACAGGCGGCCAACCTCTGTTTTGTTTTCCCAGACACACTATACATTTAAACAGCTCATTTTTAACTGAGGCATTTTAGGATTATTGCCTCTCTCAAGGACCCAACTATAATATCCCTGAGACTAGCAACCTTGTGTGGCCACAATGAAATTAGCCTAACCTACTCCAAACGTCAATATTCGTGGGTATATAAAAAAACATTGAACACAATCATGGCTATGATTTCATCAGATGTATGTCCTTGAACCAATTACTTTAAAACCACACACAGACGAAGATAAACGGATAATTTAGTTGCTAATGGCAGCCTGCAGTACCTCGGTCACCCTTCAATTTAAGCTACTCCATGAGAGGGGGCAGCACTGAGCTAGCCTGCTAGAGTAGCTCAAACTGCGTATGCAATGTTTCCAAAAACTCCCTCATGTAGCAAGATGGTGACACGCTGAAATGACACTTCCTGATCTTTAAATGCGCCACTGAGCCCTCAGGTGTTGCTATGTTATTCAGGAACGTGTCAAGACCTGACCCTCAGAGCCTACCTTCTATTGACCCTGTTGACTCATCAGTAGGAAAGATTTGTTTCTCTTTTGATCCATTCAACAACAGAGCGATACGATCCTTGTTTCAGCAGGATGTTGTATCTATTCCCTTATGTCATGCCTTATTGGAATGGATTTATTGATAATATCTGTTGGAAAAAAGTTTGGATGTTGCCACACACATACCTACTTGTTAACAAAATTAAGGAAGTTTCCTTTAAAATTATTCATAAATATTATCCTGCCAACCACTATATGAAGAAGTTTAAGGAAAACATGAACTCAAATTGCTCCTTTTGTAATGACCACCCAGAAACAGTTGTGCATCTTTTTTTGGCATTGTATGCATGTAAGAAAACTGTGGTAAGACATCAGTAGGTTTATAATTGAACACATTTATGAAGATTTTACACTATTGTGGAGAGATGTACTGTTTGGATTCTTTACATACAATAGAAATAAGCTGAAACATTTTTATGTAATTCATTTAATTATTCTTTTGGCCAAATTTCATATACACAAATGTAAATTTACAAACAGAAAACCACATTTTCATACACTACAAAAATACATGTATTTTGAGACGGTTAAATGCTCTACTAACAAAAAAGCTGTTAGAATTGTAAGTAAATGCATGTCCATTAAGGTCCTTGTGTAATTGTAATGTGATTTTGTACCCCCTAGCCCCGCCCCCAGCCCCGCCCCTAGCTCGATTGTCCATTGTTTGTAATCTATGTATGCTTGTGTATTATGTGCTTTATGTATTGATTTGTTGTTAATAAAAAATTATAAATAAATAAATGCGCCACTGAGCATTCTCATAGGAAACAATGGGGTGACGTCATCGATGGCTTCGTCCATATTTGAGAATCACACCCCAGTGACAGGCTCTTGGATGAAAACACTGTCAAGCCCCTGTGTCTTTACCTTAAAATTAGCATATCCAGCAGCACAGCTCTGAGCAGAGCCCCTCATTTACTGTAACTAGTTGTACCCTATATCATAATCATCAAATCAAATGTTATTTGTCACATGCTTCGTAAACAACAGGTGTAGACTAACATTGAAATGCTTACCTACGAGCCCTTCCCAAAAATGCAGAGTGAAAAATCGAAAAATAATAGAACAATTATTACACGAGGAACAAATACACAATGAGTAACGATAACTTGGCAATTAAAACTTGGCTACTATATAAATATAAGCAGTGGCCACTGTAATCTAGAGCACTATCAGACTGTCAGCAGAGGCTCCTGTGTAGAACATTGATTTAAGGGGCGCCTGGAGGCAGTGTGGAGTTGGTGGTACATATACGTAGGTGTATTGGAACAGTCAGCCTAGGGAGCTTAGTGAACAGTACACCATCTACAGAAACAGAGAGAGAGGACTGAGCACATCACTGATGTGATTAAAGCAGCTCCCTTTGTTTCCACACATGTATACACAAGCAAGTACGCACGCATACACCGATTACACGCTGCTGTTTGTGCGCAGCCCATGGCCAACGCTGTCACAGGCACACAGAGGACACCGAGGCAAAAAGAGAGTGGGAAAAGAAAACAAAGAGAGAAAAAAAGAGGGACGATCACCTCCTTATTAAAGAGCTTTCTTTCTGTTGCATCTGTGCCAAGTAGTCATCATGTCTCCTGATCTGGCTGTTGTGTGTCCCCGCAGACACGACCCCCCCCCCCCCCCCCAGAGGCTCCCTGCCCTCAACCCTTATGCATTAAACATGGTGAGGCTGCACATAGAGAGAGAGAAAGAGAAAGAGAGAGAGAAGCCCACACCTCCGCTAAGCTCCGCACCGCCCGCTGCCATCACAGGAACACAGCCTGCTACAAATCCACACTGACACACACACAGCCCGGCCACACAGAAACACATAGATGAGAGACACACACAGTATTTATACACAACAGAAACACACAGACGAGAGAAGCATACAGTATTTATACACAACAGAAACACACAGACGAGAGAAGCACACAGTATTTATACACAACAGAAACACACAGACGAGAGAAGCATACAGTATTTATACACAACAGCACAACACTGCTAGGAGGCTGAGTATAAACCTGGCTATATAAAACACAAACAGGTTGATCAGCGGTAAGTCAGCGTGGCAGAACACAGGCAGTAGCGGCTCTCCAGTCAGCAGTAGACTTGTTTTTATAACCCTTTTTATGATTCCTCATAGAGTGTTACTCTGGCAAGTGTTCAGAAACCCTAAGACATTATAACAGATCGTCCGTTCCCAGCACAGAGCCACAGTGTAAATTAAGCAGATCTAATTACGGGGATAGAAGGCTGAGAGAGGACAGAGATCCATCCATTAAGGAGTGCAGGGGGAGAGGAACGTGATGCTTGGATGCAGCTGGTTTCACAATGACAATCACCACAGGAGTGTGAGGACTGAGAAAGTGACATGGATAGGAAATCAGCTCCCACAGACCCTGTAATATAACACAGTTGCAGAGTGGGTCAAACCTCTCATTTTATCTCAGCCAGGCAGGGACTCCCCTCGATCCTCAGATTCCTGGAAGAGCCCAAAGGGATTTTTATGGCATTCCACGAAAATACCACGAAAAAGCTCAATGTCAAATGTGATCCAACAATTTCACACAGACTGATGGACACAAGAGTCTGATACAGACGAACAGACAGACAGTCAATAATGGAAAAAGCCAAGATGGAGAAAGCTCTTGGGCTTGATTTGATTTAACAGACAAAACAACTACATGGACAGTAAAATATAAAATCCCACCTATATGATAAGGCACTTCACGTCCCTGTGATGTACAGTACCAGTCAAAAGTTTGGACACACCTACTAATTTTTACTATTTTCTACATTGTAGAATAATAGTGAAGACATCAAAACTATGAAATAACCAAAAAAGTACTAAACAAATCAAAATACATGTTATATATTTCACATAATATATATTTAAGATTCTTTAAAGTAGCACACTCTTGGCATTCTCTTAACGAGCTTAAACCCGTTAATTGGAATGCATATTTGTGAAATTTATTTCCCTCTTAATGCGTTTGAGCCAATCAGTTGTATTGTAACAAGGTATGGGTGGTATAGAGAGCCCTATTTGCTAATATACCAAGTCCATTTTATGGCAAGAACAGCTCAAATAAGCAAAGAGAAACAACAGTCCATCATTACTTTAAGACATGAAGGTCAGTCAATACGGAACATTTCAAGAACATTTACAGTTACTTCAAGTGCAGTCACAAAAACCATTAAGCTCTATGATGAAACTGGCTCCATGAGGACAACCACAGGAAAGGATTACACAGAGTTACCTCTGCTGCAGAGGAGTTACCAGTTCATTAGAGTTACCAGCCTCAGAAATTGCAGCCCAAAATAAATGCTTCATAGAGTTCAAGTAACATCTCAACATCAACTGTTTAGAGGAGACTGTGTGAATCAGGCATTCATAGTCGAATTGCTGCAAAGAAACCACTACTAAAGGACACCAATAAGAAAAAGAGACTTGCTTGGGCCAAGAAACACGAGCATTGGACATTAGACAGGTGGAAATCTGTCCTTTGGTCTGATGAGTCCAAATTTGAGATTTTTGGTTCCAACCACCGTGTCTTTGTGAGATGCTGAGTAGGTGAACGGATGATCTCTGCATGTGTGGTTCCCACCGTGAAGCATGGAGGAGGAGGTGTGATGGTGTGGGTGTGCATTGCTGGTGACACTGTCAGGTATCTATTTATAAACACTTAAATCAAGGCACACCAGCATGGCTAGCGGGACTATCATTTGTTTTTCAACAGGACAATGACCCAACACACCTCCAGGCTGTGTAAGGGCTATTTGACCAAGAATGAGAGTGATGGAGTGCTGCATCAGATGACCTGGCCTCCACAATCGCCCGACCTCAACCCAATTGAGATGGTTTGGGATGAGTTGGACCGCAGAGTGAAGGAAAAGCAACCAACAAGTGCTCAGCATATGCGGGAATTCCTTTAAGACTGTTGGAAATGCATTCCAGGTGAAGCTGGTTGAGAGAATGCCAAGAGTGTGCAAAACTGTCATCAAGGAAAAATGTGGCTACTTATAAAATATATTTGGATTTGTTTTACACTTTTTTGGTTACTACATGATATGTGTTATTTCATAGTTTTGATGTCTTCACTGTATCCAAACTTTTGACTGGTACTGTGTGTTTCCCCTGGATTGGATTGGATGAGCCGTCCTGATTCATTGATATAACAGAGTTAACGGTGCCAGAAGAGAGACACACGTCACTCCCCAGCACTCTCAAACCTCCAGCCTTCCAAGTTGTGAGGCTCCATTGAACTCCCATGTTATAATGTTATTGCCCCCCCAACACTCCCCCACCTACCACCCCCACCTCCACTCCCACCTCCCATCCATTCCACCCCCACCACCTCAAACCCTCTGGGCCCCCTCAGGCTCATGGGATCATCAGGCAGGGAGGGCACACGTTGTTCTAGCACTAAAACCTCTTGCTCCTCTTCTCCCAGTAAACCAGTATAATGGTAATGGTGGCCATAAATCATGCAGATGGTATATGATGCAATTCCAGCGTGGAGAGTCACCGCTTCAACATGCATTAAATAGGCAACCTGAAATAGCATTTTCAGCACAGGAACCCTAAAGATAGCATTTTAATGCAGATGTGCTGTTTTATTGGCCCTAGACCCTCCTACCCCCCACCCCGGCCGCCACACCCCTGTGATCTGTGATTACTCTGCTGGTCTGTGGCGCATGTTGATCTCACCATTTTCTTCTTTTAACGCATTAGCCCATAAACGGTGGGACACGGCAGATTTTGCGTAAGCACACGCATCACTCACCCTCACTGTCTTAGGGCTGGGGGCCGCCAGGCACCCACACACTTTGCAGTAGATGAGAGGCTGAGGATGGAGACCCAATGACACGCAGCGCAGTGTACACGCACACACGCGCGCACACGCACACACACGCACGCACGCACGCGCGCGCGTACACACACACACACACACACACACACACACACACACACACACACACACACACACACACACACACACACACACACACACACACACACACACACACACACACACACCTATCTCAGTCCAAAGGTGATGTCTGCAACTCATTCCAGGGTGCAGTACTTATCAAAGACTGGACCCTCTAATACTGATAGTCCATGGCAATTAGTTTGTTGTCTTCCTGGCTAGAAGGAGATTGACTCTGTGTTTTTCTCATCCTATCAGTCTACGGTACAGGGCCAATGTCAGAGTCACTGTCACCTCTCTGTCATTCAGATCAAGTACAACCCAGTTTTTCACCTCAAGTAAAACCCATTTCCCTATAACATCTGTAATGTGTTTTACAATTGGATTTGGTTCCTTGCTGTATGTGCTTGTCTGAACCGTGCTTCCTCTAGCCTCTTGACGGTGATGTACCTTATTGAGAGGCGCCGTCTGTCCTAAATACAGTTATATTGATGGATTTGCGGGAGCGGGCGCAGTGCACACTATGCTAAATAAAGTTAGATGGATGGGTGTCATTAAACCTGTCATACATGGACACGCCGCAGGTAGCAGCAACGTCAGATACACTCACTACTGATCTATGACAGGACCACCAAAACACACCAGATCTCCTCCCATAGACTCACTACTGATCTATGACAGGGCCACCAAAACACACCAGATCTCCTCCCATAGACTCACTACTGATCTATGACAGGGCCACCAAAACACACCAGATCTCCTCCCATAGACTCACTACTGATCTATGACAGGGCCACCAAAACACACCAGATCTCCTCCCATAGACTCACTACTGATCTATGACAGGGCCACCAAAACACACCAGATCTCCTCCCATAGACTCACTACTGATCTATGACAGGACCACCAAAACACACCAGATCTCCTCCCATAGACTCACTACTGATCTATGACAGGGCCACCAAAACACACCAGATCTCCTCCCATAGACTCACTACTGATCTATGACAGGGCCACCAAAACACACCAGATCTCCTCCCATAGACCCTCATTATAGAGCAGGGAACTTGGAGACTGGGATGCCCAGCTCTTAGCCTACACACAGAGAGAGTCTAGTCTATATGTACTGAGGAGTCTATTTCTAGTCTATTTCAACTAGTCTATTTCTCCCTAAGCACAACCAAATATGAGATGATTAGACCTCTTCATAAGACATCCCAAACAGCCACACAGTCGCAAGGCCGTGGGTATACACACCAAAGGCTTTGTGTTTGAAGGGTTAGTGTGTCTTCATCCTTCTGTAGACGCCGTTGAACAGAAGAAGAGGCCAGCGATGCTCATCTCTTGTTAAGGATCTCTAGTGTCATAGTTTCATGTGAACATAAAGGCATGGTGGTGACTGAAGGACAAAAAAGCCACCGCCACAGAGCAGCTAATTAGCGCATTATTGGGACTACATGTCTTTGAAAAGGACATATAAAGATAAGACCTTTTTCATATTGTAAACAGCAACTATGGCTGAGGCCTCAGAGCACTCTGTGCTAGTATCCAGAGCTATACATTAGTAGCTGGAAGAGAAGAGAGGAAGATAGCGAGGTCATTAGGAGACAACCATAAAGGCTTTGTTCGGATGAAATGGAGCCAGCCAGAGAGGCTGCTGGGAAAGCCATGTCACTCATTATGTAACCTAATGTAGCAGACGTAAAAATACATCTGTTTTTCAGGGGAAATGGAAGTTAGGTTGAAAATACTGTATCCTTGAAAACCAGAAACTTACGCTTTCTGACCACCCCACAGAGATGGCTCATTACGTGATCTGCCTGTTGTAGTGAAGTGAGGGCGCTGGCCCCCCTAGCCCTCCCTGGCCTCTCCACCCAGGGACAAAGAGTGGTGCGACTCTGGGCCCCACAGCAGCCCTGGCCCCAACCCTAAGAGAAGAGAAGGCCCTTCTCTCTCTCTCTCTCTCTCTCTCGCAATCTCTCTCTCTCTCTCGCAATCTCTCTCTCTCTCTCCCTACCTCTTTCTCTCTCTATCTCTCTCTCTCTCTCTCTCTCTCTCACTCTGTCTCTCTCTCCCTAGCTCTTTTTCTCTATCTCTCTCTCCTAACACTGAGCCTCTCAACATACATAAGCATGCAGGCCTAATTAAAGTGGGGCCCATTAAAACACAACAGATGGTGAAAATTAAGAGATTATTTAAATGACTACGACAGAAAAGACAGGGGAGGAGAAAAGCGAGGGAGGTAGAAAAGCGAGGGAGATAGAAAAGAAGAAAAAAAGAAGGCGGGCGCAAGCAAAGTCGCATACCATTACAAATGAATTAGCAGCGTTTTCCCACTGTTGATGCAGTCATTGTTCATATTTTGTGCATACAAAATAGCGTCATTAGTAGATGCTTACGGGCACTTTGGCGCAAAATGCAACAAAGGCGAGCCTTGATGTGCGAGAATAAAAAAACCCAGAGAGGGCCATTTGTTTTAATAATTGACTAGCCAGAGATATGCATGCTCATTAAGTCACTTCAAACACTGTCGTTAATAACCACACAGAGCCCATATGAGTGGCAGTGACTAACATGCTTAGAGTGGGCTGAGGCATCCCTCACCGTGGCCAAGCTCTCGCTGTGTGTGTATGTTTGAGTGTGTGGCAACAGGAGCCCCTGTCTTCCCAGGTTGAATCCCCTCACCTTGCCTGTCATCCACAACATAAAATAGTACGGCACGACAGAACACATCAGAATACAACAGAGTAGATGCGCTGCCACTGCATCACACCAAGGCCTCACCTCCCCACCCTGGCTTCAGAGGAACCCTCTTCATTCCACTGTGGAACACAGGGGAGAACAGAGAGACGTGTTGGTGTTCATATTCAGGCTTCGAAACTAAATAAATCACCCGGTTACCCTGTGGATGCCTCGGCGCAGTGACAGAGAGGAGATGCATCTTTCAAAAAGATAAAAGTCCTCCAACAAAGTTTGGAACTTCCTAGTTCTGTTGGGAGTGTTTATAGGGCAGCTTGTGGTCACAACGCCTTGTGGTAACACCGCCACCTGTTGAGGTGGTGTGGGACAATGGCACACTTTACTTCCACTGTATCTTCACCACATAAGTTTCTTTCCACGGACCGTAGCCTAAACTGGGACACAACATGGCCCATTCAAAATCTATTATCCTGGGTCTGTATGTAACAAAAATAACCAAGAGGGCTTTCAACTGGGACACACAGGCAATACTAGTTTACTCCCATTCTATTGGGGCCTGGAATTCTCCACTTGAAAGAACCTGATCTCCTCTTAACCTGTCTCCTCTCAGGGTGGCCCCCCTGCCAAATGACCCCCTCATTAAAGGCTTTGCACTGGGGATGGCTCTGGATGCAGCATGCCGATCTGGCTTTGACGGCCCACAGTCTCACCGGCTTGTCATTTCAAACCACCTTCTCCCTCTCAGCAACAACACTGGGGCTGTAGAGAGGGACTCTGGTGTTAATGGGGTTGTCCCGGGAAAGAATATGGCAGGAGCGCGTCGAGGTGTGGCTAGGCTGGAGCTCACGGCACCAGGAATCATTAAAGCAGCAGAGAGAGAAATACTCCCTGGCCGAGCGACAAAGAGCACAGTGAGCTGAAACACTACAGTGTCCCGAGAGAGAGAGAGAGAGAGAGAGAGAGAGAGAGAAAACCACAGAGAGGTGGAGGGAGGGGGAATGGGGTGAGGGGGAGATGGAGAAAAAAGAGGAGAGTAAGGGGGAGGAGGAGGGAGAGAACGAGGGGGGGAAGGAGGGCAGTGAGTGAACGAGGTGGAGAGGAAAGAGAGGGAGCAGGAAGGGGTGGAGGGATGGAGCGAGGGATCATCAAGAGGGGAAAGGCAAACGAGGGAAGCAGAGGGCATGGGAATGTACGTACAGAGGGGGACACAGTGGATGAGGTAGGATGATGAAAGACAAACATTTTCACATTGAATGGCAATTTAATTACGCCACTATTATGCACATCCATGTCTTCAGCTTGGCCTTTTCACAGTTTTAATAATTAAATCACGCATCCCCCTCGTAAAACAATAGGCTCAACAAGCCATCCATCTCACTCAACCGTCAAAGCCATTTTCACTTATTATATTTCCCCTCATGTAGTCCATACTACAATCATCTACCTGTGGAACGGCAGGTAGCTAGCTATTCATTCACAGGGGGCTATACTGAGCCATAACTAATGTACCTTAAAATAGATTTCCACTATCTCGTCTTACAGACAGAAAATAATTTCAGCACCTGATGTTGGTGGAGAGAGGCTATACATCCCGTTGCCTAGGGCCACATATCTAATCAATATCACCAATAGTAGTTGATGCAACTGGCTGTTATGAATTAAATGAGATGCGCTCTCTCTCTCTCTCTCTCTCTCTCTCTCTCTCTCTCATCCTCCTGTCATTTCATTCACCTCCTCGCCAAGGAAGCTTTTCTGTTTTTTTCCAATGAGGAAAAACCTGCCTCTTAAAGTGCCGTTTTCTTTCTTAGCTTCCTTTCATGTGATGCTTGAAATATCGAAATTGCTTACTGACATCTGGGGTGAAATACCATTTATATTCAAATGGAAATGCCATTAATTCTTTCCTTGGATTTTATTGTCCTTGTCGTTTTGTCACCCCAGAAATGAAAAAGATACATTTGGTGCTGGCTATACAGGCCCAGTTTGGAATAACAAAGTGGATGGACATTTGGCATCACAATCCTCCCCAGCCAAAGAGCCATTACTTCCCCCTCATTAGAGAGTAACTGTTGAGGCCCATTCTTTCTTAGGGCCACAGATGGGATAAATATCTGATTCTCTTGCACTCAATGTTCGTGGTCACCAGATCAGCCTAAACACTAGTCTATTTTCACACATTGGCAGAGGAAGTTTATAAAATGACCTTTATTAAATAGGAGTGCAATACCCTACTGTATGTATGAGAGTTGGTGTCATAGAGCTTGTTCCAGTGTTAGTGTGGTGGCAGTGAACTTGACAGTGGGCCTGGGGCCGGTGGGTCGGTGTGAGGAAGGAGTGTGAACAGGAGGTGACGGATGGCCCCACATCTGGCACTCCCACGTCCCCTATGAAAGGAGTCTTGGCCTGGGCAGGACGGCCCCAGCGCGCTCCACTGCACTTCACAGGATCATGCATATTTGGGACCCCAACATGGTGGTGTAAATCACTGCCCCCCACCAACACACATGCACGCCCAGCATGACACACACACACACACACACACACACACACACACACACACACACACACACACACACACACACACACACACACACACACACACACACACACACACACACACACACACACACACTTACATGCTAGCGCACAAACACAATGGATGGTACCATTAGGAATCTAAAACTCTTGGCTCTGAGAGGGGGAGGTCCACTGCTTCCCCCTGAGTGACTACTGGCCCAATGTTGGCAATAGCCATGTGTCATTGCCACCGTCACTGTTAGGGAGGGTCGCACCCTTGCACCCAACAAGCATGAAGATGAAATATATTTTGGCTCATACTCTTACTGCCTTCACCATCTGTTAGTGGAGCCATCCACCTGGACCATGTGTTGGGTGGAACCGCCACACAGACCAGACAGTGATGCAACCAGCCAGGTAAACAGGGTATACCTAATGCATGACTTGAAGTGTTGTTGTGTTGTAGTGACTAATGGCCATCACCCTGGACGGCACTCTGTGATGAGACCAGAGAAAATCACGGAGATCACAGTTCATGGTAGAATTGTTTGTTTATTTGTTTCTCACTCTCTCCTCCAACCCAAGCCACCCAGCCCCTACGCCGTCACAATCTCTCCCACTACTCTCCCCTCCAACCCAAGCCACCCAGCCCCTACGCCGTCACAATCTCTCTCACTACTCTCTCCTCTTCTATCCTATCATCTATCCCTTCTGCTAAATCATTCTCCCTCCTGTCTCCTGGTTCTGCCTCTTCAACCCTACCCTCCTCCCTTTCAGCCTCCTTTGACTCCCACTGTTCCATTTCCTCCCAGCCGCCTCGACCCTCCCCATCTGCTCTATGGCTGAGAGACCCACTGCATGCTCACAGAACAGGGCTGTGGCAGCTAAGCGAAAACAGAGGACAACCTCTCTTCTGGAGGACATTCTTCCACTCCGTCCTGTCTACCTTCTCTTCTTCTGTAAAGCTGCTAAAGCTGCTTTCTATCACTCTAAATTCCAAGCCTCTGCCTCCAACCCTGGGAAACTCTTTTCCACCTTCTCCTCCCTCCCCCTTCAAAAAAAAGGTTGAAGACATCCTTTCCTCATTCACCCAGCCTATAGAGTCCACTGTTCCTACACCGTGACCTCTGTCTCCCCTCTCTCTCCAGATGAAATTGTGCGACTAATGACGTCCAGCCGGGCCGACGACCTGCCCATTTGACTCCATCCCCTCTTCCCTTCTCCAGAGACCTCCCATTTGTCACTTCCCTCAGCAACTCATCCCTGACCACTGGCTGCATCCCCTTTGACTTTAAGATGGCCAGTCGCTCCCCTCCTTAAGAAACCGACACGTGCTGTCTCTGATCAACTCTATCGCTATCTCTCTCAGAACGATCTTCTTGACCCTAACCAGTCAGGCTTCAAGACGGGTCAATCAACCGAGACTGCTCTCCTCTGTGTTACGGAGGCTCTCCACACTGCCAAAGCAGTTGACTCTCTCTCCTCTATTCTTATTCTCCCAGATCTATCCGCTGCCTTCGACACCGTGAACTATCCGTGAACCCTCCTCTTCACCCTCTCAGGGTTGGACGTATCAGGATCTGCACAGTTCCTAATCTAGGCCCTATCCCGTCTGGACTACTGTACCTCTCTGTCGGCTGGGCTCCCTGCTTGTGCCATCAAACCACTGTAGCCCGTTTGATGTTCAACCTTCCCAAGTTGTCCCATGTCAACCCACTCCTACATACAATCCACTGGCTTCCAGTCGAAGCTCACATCCACTACAAGCCCATGGGCGCTTGCCTACGGAGCAGCCAGGGGAACTGCCCCTCCCTATCTTCAAGCCTACACCTCAGTTCTGCCACCTCCGGTCTCTTGGCCGCCCCTTCTCTGTCCTGGCACCTCAATGGTAGAACGAGCTTCCCACTGATGCTAGGACAGAAGAGTCCTTGTCCATCTTCCCGAAAACGTCTGAAACTCTACCTCTTCAAAGAAGCAACATCTCAGTCTTACCCCCCCCCCCCCCCCCCCCCCCCCCCTCCTACTAGCTCTGACTTTGCTGACAACTTCTTTATTGAGGAACAATTGACTTAATACAACTGTGATATGTGGTTGTCTCACCTAGCTATTTTAAGATGAATGCACCAACTGTAAGTGGCTCTGTATAAGAGCGTCTGCTAAATGACTCAAATGTAAACGTAATATGTAGATTAGGTGCTGTGTTGTGTTGCTTCCTGTCAATGTTAAAGCAGAGCTTCACAGAGCGAGGCCCTGCCTGCCTCACAGCCACCATTTATTTCCCTCCTGCACTGATTAAACTCTTCATCCATATTCATGGCTGCCCTCCGCTCTGAGACGAATCAGGGAGAAGATGAAGGGATGAATAAAGGATTGACCGAGGCAGGGGAAAGAACGAGCAGAGGGAGAGAAAAAACAGGGGAATATATACATTTACCTGTGTATAAAAAAAAAATGTTCATTATGTAGGTCTTATCAACCCACAGCCCAAGCAGGAGGAGAAGCATTATGTAGGTCTTATCAACCCACAACCCAAGCAGGAGGAGAAGCATTATGTAGGTCTTATCAACCCACAGCCCAAGCAGGAGGAGAAGCATTATGTAGGTCTTATCAACCCACAACCCAAGCAGGAGAAGCATTATGTAGGTCTTATCAACCCACAACCCGAGCAGGAGGAGGAGAAGCATTATGTAGGTCTTATCAACCCACAACCCAAGCAGGAGGAGGAGGAGAAGCATTATGTAGGTCTTATCAACCCACAACCCAAGCAGGAGGAGAAGCATTATGTAGGTCTTATCAACCCACAACCCAAGCAGGAGGAGAAGCATTATGTAGGTCTTATCAACCCACAACCCGAGCAGGAGGAGGAGAAGCATTATGTAGGTCTTATCAACCCACAACCCAATCAGGAGGAGAAGCATTATGTAGGTCTTATCAACCCACAACCCAAGCAGGAGGAGAAGCATTATGTAGGTCTTATCAACCCACAACCCAAGCAGGAGGAGGATAAGCATTATGTAGGTCTTATCAACCCACAACCCAAGCAGGAGGAGGAGAAGCATTATGTAGGTCTTATCAACCCACAACCCAAGCAGGAGGAGAAGCATTATGTAGGTCTTATCAACCCACAACCCAAGCAGGAGGAGGAGAAGCATTATGTAGGTCTTATCAACCCACAACCCAAGCAGGAGGAGAAGCATTATGTAGGTCTTATCAACCCACAACCCAAGCAGGAGGAGGAGAAGCATTATGTAGGTCTTATCAACCCACAACCCAAGCAGGAGGAGAAGCATTATGTAGGTCTTATCAACCCACAACCCAAGCAGGAGGAGAAGCATTATGTAGGTCTTATCAACCCACAACCCAAGCAGGAGGAGGAGAAGCATTATGTAGGTCTTATCAACCCACAACCCAAGCAGGAGGAGAAGCATTATGTAGGTCTTATCAACCCACAACCCAAGCAGGAGGAGAAGCATTATGTAGGTCTTATCAACCCACAACCCAAGCAGGAGGAGGAGAAGCATTATGTAGGTCTTATCAACCCACAACCCAAGCAGGAGGAGGAGAAGCATTATTTAGGTCTTATCAACCCACAACCCAAGCAGGAGGAGAAGCATTATGTAGGTCTTATCAACCCACAACCCAAGCAGGAGGAGGAGAAGCATTATGTAGGTCTTATCAACCCACAACCCAAGCAGGAGGAGGAGAAGCATTATGTAGGTCTTATCAACCCACAACCCAAGCAGGAGGAGAAGCATTATGTAGGTCTTATCAACCTACAACCCAAGCAGGATGAGGAGAAGCATTATGTAGGTCTTATCAACCCACAACCCAAGCAGGAGGAGAAGCATTATGTAGGTCTTATCAACCCACAACCCAAGCAGGAGGAGGAGAAGCATTATGTAGGTCTTATCAACCCACAACCCAAGCAAGAGGAGGATAAGCATTATGTAGGTCTTATCAACCCACAACCCAAGCAGGAGGAGGAGAAGCATTATGTAGGTCTTATCAACCCACAACCCAAGCAGGAGGAGGATAAGCATTATGTAGTTCTTATCAACCCACAACCCAAGCAGGAGGAGGAGAAGCATTATGTAGGTCTTATCAACCCACAACCCAAGCAGGAGGAGGAGAAGCATTATGTAGTTCTTATCAACCCACAACCCAAGCAGGAGGAGGAGAAGCATTATGTAGGTCTTATCAACCCACAACCCAAGCAGGAGGAGAAGCATTATGTAGTTCTTATCAACCCACAACCCAAGCAGGAGGAGAAGCATTATGTAGGTCTTATCAACCCACAACCCAAGCAGGAGGAGAAGCATTATGTAGTTCTTATCAACCCACAACCCAAGCAGGAGGAGAAGCATTATGTAGGTCTTATCAACCCACAACCCAAGCAGGAGGAGAAGCATTATGTAGTTCTTATCAACCCACAACCCAAGCAGGAGGAGAAGCATTATGTAGGTCTTATCAACCCACAACCCAAGCAGGAGGAGGAGAAGCATTATGTAGTTCTTATCAACCCACAACCCAAGCAGGAGGAGAAGCATTATGTAGTTCTTATCAACCCACAACCCAAGCAGGAGGAGAAGCATTATGTAGGTCTTATCAACCCACAACCCAAGCAGGAGGAGGAGAAGCATTATGTAGTTCTTATCAACCCACAACCCAAGCAGGAGGAGAAGCATTATGTAGTTCTTATCAACCCACAACCCAAGCAGGAGGAGAAGCATTATGTAGGTCTTATCAACCCACAACCCAAGCAGGAGGAGAAGCATTATGTAGTTCTTATCAACCCACAACCCAAGCAGGAGGAGAAGCATTATGTAGGTACTGCACTTTGAAGTGACTGTTGTTAAAAAACACAGATGAAGGAATTTAGACTCCCTTCCACTGCCAGCTACAACTCTCTGTCCACATGACTCAAAGCTATACCACCTGCGTTTGGTAAAAAGCCTGTGCTGACTGGTAGGTGACCATCTGAAATAGGCAGGGAGGATGGCAGAGCCCCCGTAGTTAACATTGTGCTGTTGACTGGCAGGCCAGGCTGGCTCCCTGGCTGTCTGTAATACGTCACTGTGTGTGAAGAACATGCCTGCCATCCACACTCCACATCTTAACTAGATATAGAACACTTCCAAATCCTCTGTTCAGCATCCTTCGGGGTCCTTTGGAGTCCTTTGTTGTGTCTGTGAATTTAAGCAAAAAACTCCCAGCTCCCTCGTGCTCATTCTCCCTCTCGCTCTCTCTCTCTCTCTCTCTCTCTCTCTCTCTCTCTCTACCTACTCACTCTCTCTCGCTCACCTGCTCTCCCTCTACCCGCTATCTCTTGCTCTTTTGAAAGGACGGACAAGCAATTATGGATTTTAAATGAAAACCACCACATCGATGGAACATGAATGGGCTCCCACATCAAATGCACATTTCCCCATCCCTCTGTATTTACCTAAATGCTGATAAAAGCCAGGGCGCACCATTAACGGGATGGATTTGTGAAGAAATACACAAACAAGAATCCATCTGTTCCAAACATAAAAGCAAAGGGAAGAGGCTGAGTGAATAGCCCAAAAAACAGTGTGATCGATGAGCTCAGGATATCCATATACATGATACATTATGAAGCTCAAATCAGAGCTTGTTCACAAGGTTCTTAGAGAATCAGGTACATTGCCATTTCTAGGGAATCACCCATGTTACCTTAAGAGACAAGGCATACAGAGAATTTCCTGCTCGATAGCACTGTCCCTAGCACTGTCCCTCATAAGGCACGATAGCATATACACGTGCACATGGAAGCGCACGCACATGCACTCACTGACTCACACATGCGCGCCAAGGAGCGCACACACACACACACACACACACACACACACACACACACACACACACACACCCCTGCCTGCTCCGTCAACTCAACTGACAGCAGTAATGAGTCTCTTCTTCTTTCTCCTCTGCGTAAGCCAACTGGCACCGACTCAAGGGATTTCTTTAGGCTGAAATGCCGCCATTAATCACAATCTAGGGCAAGACTGTGTATGGCAAACAGAGATGCGTTTACGGGGGGGGGGGGGGGGGCAATGAGAATACAAGACAGAGGGGGAGCGGTCGCGCAAGAGACAGGGAGGAGGAGGGAGGGAGAAACAGAGAGATAGCGAACAAGAAGGAGGAGGAGAGAGAGCACGAGAGAGAGAGAGCACGAGAGAGAGCACGAGAGAGAGAGAGAGAGCGAGAGAGAGAGAGACAGAGAGAGAGAGAGAGAGAGAGAGAGAGAAAGTGGTACAGTAATGCTGCTTAATTCACCAGAATGACCTCACTGGTGAATCCTGTGTGGCTGCTACAGTGCAGTGGTTGGGTATTCCTCCTCCTTCGCTGACAGACACGTTAAGCTGAATAGAGGATGAGGACATAAAGCAAAACAAAAGCCCAGACGCCCCACTATGATATGAGCTCAGTTACTGGGAGGAGCCCCCCCGCTGCATCAATCACAGCCAACAAGCCAGACAGATAGTGAGTGAGAAGGAGAGGCTATTCCTTACTTCAGCAAGCAACAGCACCCCCAAAAACACGAACCACAGCACTACAACTCCAGCACGCACGCACGTAACACACACACACTCTGCCTTGGTGCTGAATAATGTCTTAATAATCTTAATCGCCTAAATTAGGGAGTGTGCCGCAGGGATAAATAAAGAGATTGGACTTGCCCTGCGCCAAAGGCAACAGCAACACACTTGATAAAGCAGCCAGCTAGTATATAGTATGTAGTGGATGTCTATGATGGGGGGAATGACAGACAGCCAGGAGGCAGAGAGCAGAGCAGAGTAGGAGTCTCTCTACCTCTTCATCACTCGACACTGAGCTACTGTACTCTCTGTACGGCCAGCCAGCTAGCCAAGCTAACTGGCGGCCATCTTAAAATCTGGTTCTTTGTGACACAGAGATGTTGTCAACATCGTGTCCTGCATCATGTCCTCTATCATAAGACAGCTGGCAGTTAGGTGGCTGCTCTCCCTCTTTTCTTTTCGTCCTTCCATTCTCCCTTTCCCTTCTTGTTCTCCGGCGAGCCCTCAAGCTGCCAGCTGACCGCGTTCACCAGGGAAATCACCCCTCTCGTCGATCAGCAGGCCCCGCCCCTCCAGAGCAGGCTAATCCATATGAATTCATGCTAATATGAAGCGCCCCGCCTCTCGCCTTTCTCTCGCTCTCAGTGTGTGTGTGTGTGTCGTTTCACCATACAGACACACAACCAGACCCTCAGTGTGGGCTCCAGGCCTACGCCAGCACCATGCAGCACACTGACAGCAGGAGGCATGGGAGGGAAATAAATACAAATGATAAATATAGACCCTGTCACAATCACTTAGTACTCAACCTGGGTTAGATACAAAAGCCCCTTCGCCTGTTCGTCCTTATTCTCCTTCTCGCAAATAAAAAAAGACAAAGATGACATGTTTATTTGTTATTGGCTTCATTATAAGGTTTTCATGGTTTTATGAAATGTTGCTATTTCAGTCGTACAGTAAGTGAACACAGTTTTTACTTTCTGTCCATCAGAGAAACTATTATAGACCGAACTGAACATTAACGCTCATTAAGATTAGAGGGGATTTACAGTCAGGAAAAAGCAAACAGTTATTTGAATAGGCTATAAGTCCCACTCAGCGAACCTGGGTCTTAAACAAATCCAACCCATAAACATCTGTCCCAGTAATGGTCAAAAACAGCCATTTAAAACGGCCACTTCAATCTCCCAATGTCACTCTGAAGCCTGGATTAAATGGGATTAGTTTCATTGTGACTCTACAAGCAGCTCTCTTTAGCTATGTGGCTACAGTCAAGAGGGGTGTGTTTTCACCTGTGAGCTACTTCACTTGAGTTCAGTGTTGATTGAACACAGTATCCATCAAACCCACATACCACACTACTCTCCAGCTGGTCCTACCACGCCTGGTCTAGTTCTCTCTGCCCTTACCTTCAGTTTGGTCAGCTCTTTTTAACATTTCACATTTCAGCTCCACGTAAGGTAAGACTTTTCCCGCTCAGCAAAGCCCATGGCTTCATGGTGAGGACTAAATAAAGGCTAAGCTAGCTAGCAGAGAGACACAGAAAGAGTGAAATGACAGAGTAGAGCACACAGCCAGCCTCTCTGCTCTACCTGTCAGGATGAGGCTCCAGAAGTAACGTACTGTACTATATTGACCCCAAGTCTTCCTCCCAGTGATGGGTATAAACATCTTCCTCCCAGTGATGGGTATAAACATCTTCCTCCCAATGATGGGTATAAACATCTTCCTCCCAGTGCTGGGTATAAACATCTTCCTCCCAGTGCTGAGTATAAACATCTTCCTCCCAGTGATGGGTATAAACATCTTCCTCCCAGTGCTGGGTATAAACATCTTCCTCCCAGTGATGGGTATTAACATCTTCCTCCCAGTGATGGGTATTAACATCTTCATCTTCCTCCCAGTGATGGGTATAAACATCTTCATCTTCCTCCCAGTGATGGGTATAAACATCTTCCTCCCAGTGATGGGTATAAACATCTTCATCTTCCTCCCAGTGATGGGTATAAACATCTTCCTCCCAGTGATGGGTATAAACATCTTCCTCCCAGTGATGGGTATAAACGTCTTCCTCCCAGTGATGGGTATAAACATATTCCTCCCAGTGATGGGAATAAACATCTTCCTCCCAGTGATGGGTATAAACGTCTTCCTCCCAGTGATGGGTATAAACGTCTTCATCTTCCTCCCAGTGATGGGTATAAACATCTTCATCTTCCTCCCAGTGATGAGTATAAACATCTTCATCTTCCTCCCAGTGATGTGTATAAACATCTTCATCTTCCTCCCAGTGATGGGTATAAACGTCTTCATCTTCCTCCCAGTGATGGGTATAAACATCTTCATCTTCCTCCCAGTGATGGGTATAAACATCTTCATCTTCCTCCCAGTGATGTGTATATACGTCTTCATCTTCCTCCCAGTGATGGGTATAAACATCTTCATCTTCCTCCCAGTGATGGGTATAAACGTCTTCATCTTCCTCCCAGTGATGGGTATAAACATCTTCCTCCCAGTGATGGGTATAAACATCTTCATCTTCCTCCGAGTGATGGGTATAAACGTCTTCATCTTCCTCCCATTGATGGGTATAAACATCTTCATCTTCCTCCCAGTGATGGGTATAAACATCTTCCTCCCAGTGATGTGTATAAACGTCTTCATCTTCCTCCCATCTTCCTTTTTATCCAAAGCATTTTACATATGGGTGGTACCGGGAATAAAACCAACTAACTTGACGTAGCAAGGCCCATGCTCTACCAACTGATCTACATAGGACCACAAACTACACAATTGCTAGTCTTAACTACAGAGAGAGACAGGAGCCACCCCCTTGCCACTGCCTTTTCATTCTCAAATGATGCCTCAGCGGGCAAATAGAGGAGTCTAAAACAGTGTGGGGTTGTTATATCTCTTGGCAGTGCTGGCAATAAAAGAGTCGACTTTATGACCTACTAACACACTTTATTATCGCATTTATAAATAAAAAAAGCCTGAGACACATACATAAATATCATAAAGGCCTCTGGTTGGAAGGTGGACATAAATTATTTATGTGATAGCAAAACTGAATATATCCTAACCCGAGGCACATAAGGAAACCACAAGAGGCACAGAATGTGACATAGAATCCCCAGGTCCCTGTTAACCTATATTTGACATACATACCAAGTGCATATTAAGTACATTCAAAAAAAGGTCATTATGACATCTATCATCTACAGTAGAGGGAATGTACATTAACTGTTGGAGTGAACTGCTAATGTGTGTGAGGAAAGAGAGAGAGAGAGAGAGAGAGAGAGAGAAAGAGAGAGAGAGACAGAAATACAGAGAGAGAGAGAGAAAGCGAGAGAAAGAGAGAGAGAGAATTAAATTGAGAGAGAGAAAGACAGAGAGAGAGAGCTGGAGAGAGACAGAAAGAGAGACATAGAGAGGCTGCTGTGTTCATGTGCTTGACTTGAACTGTGAGTGTACTATAGAGGGGTAAATCTATGTGAAGGTTAGTGTAAGTGTGTAATCTAAGGCCACAGAGCGGCAGGCATGTTGTTTTCTAGCCGCAAAAGCATGAGCATTCAGCTACGGGTAGTTGGGTCTCTCTGTCACGTTACTGTCATGTTACCTACGCTACGTTATATTACTTTACGTTACCTACAGTACGTTACGTTATATTACTGTCACGTTACCTACAGTACGTTATATTACTGTCACGTTACCTACAGTACGTTACGTTATATTACTGTCACGTTACCTACAGTACGTTACGTTATATTACTGTCACGTTACCTACAGTACGTTATATTACTGTCACGTCACCTACAGTACGTTATATTACTGTCACGTTACCTACAGTACGTTATATTACTGTCACGTTACCTACAGAACGTTATATTACTGTCACGTAACCTACAGTACGTTATATTACTGTCACGTTACCTACAGCACGTTATATTACTGTCATGTTACCTACAGTACGTTATATTACTGTCACGTTACCTACAGAACGTTATATTACTGTCACGTAACCTACAGTACGTTATATTACTGTCACGTTACCTACAGCACGTTATATTACTGTCATGTTAACTACAGTACGTTACGTTATATTACTGTCACGTTACCTACAGTACGTTATGTTATACTACTGTCACGTTACCTACAGTATGTTATGTTACTGTCACGTTACCTACAGTATGGTATATTACTGTCACGTTACCTACAGCACGTTATGTTATACTACTGTCACGTTACCTACAGTATGTTATGTTACTGTCACGTTACCTACAGTACGTTATATTACTGTCACGTTACCTACAGCACGTTATATTACTGTCATGTTAACTACAGTACGTTACGTTATATTACTGTCACGTTACCTACAGTACGTTATGTTATACTACTGTCACGTTACCTACAGTATGTTATATTACTGTCACGTTACCTACAGTACGTTACGTTATATTACTGTCACGTTACCTACAGTACGTTACGTTATAATACTGTCACGTTACCTACAGTACGTTACGTTATATTACTGTCACGTTACCTACAGTACGTTACGCTATATTACTGTCATGTTACCTACAGTATGTTATATTACTGTCACGTTACCTACAGTACGTTACGTTATATTACTGTCACGTTACCTACAGTATGTTATATTACTGTCAGGTTACCTACAGTACGTTACGTTATAATACTGTCACGTTACCTACAGTACGTTACGTTATATTACTGTCATGTTACCTACAGTATGTTATATTACTATCATGTTACCTACAGTACGTTATATTACTGTCACGTTACCTACAGTACGGTATATTACTGTCATGTTACCTACAGTACGTTATATTACTGTCATGTTACCTACAGTACGTTATATTACTGTCACGTTACCTACAGTATGGTATATTACTGTCATGTTACCTACAGTACGTTATATTACTGTCATGTTACCTACAGTACGTTATATTACTGTCATGTTACCTACAGTACGTTACGTTATATTACTGTCATGTTACCTACGTTACGTTATATTACTGTCACGTTACCTACAGTACGTTACGCTAGATTACTGTCATGTTACCTACAGTATGTTATATTACTATCATGTTACCTACAGTACGTTACGTTATATTACTGTCACGTTACTTACAGTACGTTATGTTATACTACTGTCACGTTACCTACAGTATGTTATGTTACTGTCACGTTACCTACAGTACGTTACGTTATATTACTGTCACGTTACCTACAGTACGTTATCTTACTGTCACGTTACCTACAGTATGGTATATTACTGTCACGTTACCTACAGTATGTTATATTACTGTCACGTTACCTACAGTACGTTATGTTATATTACTGTCACGTTACCTACAGTATGTTATATTACTGTCACGTTACCTACAGTACGTTACGTTATATTACTGTCACGTTACCTACAGTATGTTATATTACTGTCACGTTACCTACAGTATGTTATATTACTGTCACGTTACCTACAGTATGTTATGTTACTGTCACGTTACCTACAGTACGTTACGTTATATTACTGTCACGTTACCTACAGTATGTTATATTACTGTCACGTTACCTACAGTATGTTATATTACTGTCACGTTACCTACAGTACGTTACGTTATAATACTGTCACGTTACCTACAGTACGTTACGTTATATTACTGTCACGTTACCTACAGTACGTTACGCTATATTACTGTCATGTTACCTACAGTATGTTATATTACTGTGATGTTACCTACAGTACGTTACGTTATATTTCTGTCACGTTACTTACAGTACGTTATGTTATACTACTGTCACGTTACCTACAGTATGTTATGTTACTGTCACGTTACCTACAGTACGTTACGTTATATTACTGTCACGTTACCTACAGTACGTTATGTTATACTACTGTCACGTTACCTACAGTATGTTATATTACTGTCACGTTACCTACAGTACGTTACGCTATATTACTGTCATGTTACCTACAGTATGTTATATTACTGTGATGTTACCTACAGTACGTTACGTTATATTACTGTCACGTTACCTACAGTACGTTATCTTACTGTCACGTTACCTACAGTATGGTATATTACTGTCACGTTACCTACAGTATGTTATGTTACTGTCACGTTACCTACAGTATGTTATATTACTGTCACGTTACCTACAGTATGTTATATTAATGTCACGTTACCTACAGTATGGTATATTACTGTCACGTTACCTACAGTATGTTATATTACTGTCACGTTACCTACAGTACGTTATGTTATATTACTGTCACGTTACCTACAGTACGTTATATTACTGTCACGTTACCTACAGTAGGTTACGTTATATTACTGCCATGTTACCTACAGTATGTTTTACTACTGTCACGTTACCTACAGTACATTATGTTATATTACTGTCACGTTACCTACAGTACGTTACGTTATATTACTGTCACGTTACCTACAGTACGTTACGTTATATTACTGTCATGTTACCTACAGTACGTTATATTACTGTCACGTTACCTACAGTACGTTACGTTATATTACTGTCACGTTACCTACAGTATGTTATATTACTGTCACGTTACCTACAGTACGTTATATTACTGTCACGTTACCTACAGTATGTTACGTTATATTACTGTCATGTTACCTACAGTACGTTATATTACTGTCACGTTACCTACAGTACGTTACGTTATATTACTGTCATGTTACCTACAGTACGTTATATTACTGTCACGTTACCTACAGTACGTTACGTTATATTACTGTCATGTTACCTACAGTACGTTATATTACTGTCACGTTACCTACAGTACGTTACGTTATATTACTGTCATGTTACCTACAGTACGTTATATTACTGTCACGTTACCTACAGTACGTTACGTTATATTACTGTCATGTTACCTACAGTACGTTATATTACTGTCACGTTACCTACAGTACGTTACGTTATATTACTGTCACGTTACATACAGTACGTTATATTACTGTCACGTTACCTACAGTACGTTATATTACTGTCACGTTACCTACAGTACGTTATATTACTGTCACGTTACCTACGTTACGTTATATTACTGTCACGTTACCTACAGTACGTTACGTTATATTACTGTCACGTTACCTACAGTATGTTATATTACTGTCACGTTACCTACAGTACGTTACGTTATATTACTGTCACGTTACCTACAGTACGTTATATTACTGTCATGTTACCTACAGTACGTTATATTACTGTCACGTTACCTACAGTATGTTATATTACTGTCACGTTACCTACAGTACGTTATATTACTGTCACGTTACCTACAGTACGTTACGTTATATTACTGTCACGTTACCTACAGTACGTTACGTTATATTACTGTCACGTTACCTACAGTACGTTATATTACTGTCACGTTACCTACAGTACGTTACGTTATATTACTGTCACGTTACCTACAGTACGTTATATTACTGTCACGTTACCTACAGTATGTTATATTACTGTCACGTTACCTACAGTATGTTATATTACTGTCACGTTACCTACAGTACGTTACGTTATATTACTGTCACGTTACCTACAGTACGTTATATTACTGTCACGTTACCTACAGTACGTTACGTTATATTACTGTCACGTTACCTACAGTACGTTATATTACTGTCACGTTACCTACAGTATGTTATATTACTGTCACGTTACCTACAGTACGTTATATTACTGTCACGTTACCTACAGTACGTTACGTTATATTACTGTCACGTTACCTACAGTACGTTACGTTATATTACTGTCACGTTACCTACAGTACGTTATATTACTGTCACGTTACCTACAGTACGTTACGTTATATTACTGTCACGTTACCTACAGTACGTTATATTACTGTCACGTTACCTACAGTATGTTATATTACTGTCACGTTACCTACAGTATGTTAAATTACTGTCACGTTACCTACAGTACGTTACGTTATATTACTGTCACGTTACCTACAGTACGTTATATTACTGTCATGTTACCTACAGTACGTTATATTACTGTCACGTTACCTACAGTACGTTACGTTATATTACTGTCATGTTACCTACAGTATGTTATATTACTGTCATGTTACCTACAGTACGTTACGTTATATTACTGTCACGTTACCTACAGTATGTTATATTACTGTCATGTTACCTACAGTACGTTACGTTATATTACTGTCATGTTACCTACAGTACGTTATATTACTGTCACGTTACCTACAGTACGTTATATTACTGTCACGTCACCTACAGTACGTTATATTACTGTCACGTTACCTACAGTACGTTACGTTATATTACTGTCATGTTACCTACAGTACGTTATATTACTGTCATGTTACCTACAGTATGGTATATTACTGTCACGTTACCTACAGTATGTTATATTACTGTCATGTTACCTACAGTATGTTATATTACTGTCACGTTACCTACAGTACGTTATATTACTTTACGTTACCTACAGTACGTTACGTTATATTACTGTCATGTTACCTACAGTATGTTATATTACTGTCACGTTACCTACAGTATGTTATATTACTGTCACGTTACCTACAGTACGTTATATTACTGTCATGTTACCTACAGTATGGTATATTACTGTCATGTTACCTACAGTATGTTATATTACTGTCACGTTACCTACAGTATGTTATATTACTGTCACATTACCTACAGTATGGTATATTACTGTCACGTTACCTACAGTATGTTATATTACTGTCACGTTACCTACAGTACGTTATATTACTGTCACGTTACCTACAGTACGTTACGTTATATTACTGTCACGTTACCTACAGTACGTTACGTTATAATACTGTCACGTTACCTACAGTACGTTACGTTATATTACTGTCATGTTACCTACAGTATGGTATATTACTGTCACGTTACCTACAGTATGTTATATTACTGTCACGTTACCTACAGTACGTTACGTTATATTACTGTCACGTTACCTACAGTATGTTATATTACTGTCATGTTACCTACAGTACGTTATATTACTGTCACGTTACCTACAGTACGTTATATTACTGTCACGTTACCTACAGTACGTTACGTTATATTACTGTCATGTTACCTACAGTACGTTATATTACTGTCACGTTACCTACAGTACGTTATATTACTGTCACGTTACCTACAGTACGTTATATTACTGTCATGTTACCTACGTTACGTTATATTACTGTCATGTTACCTACAGTACGTTACGTTATATTACTGTCACGTTACCTACAGTATGTTACGTTATATTACTGTCACGTTACCTACAGTATGTTATATTACTGTCACGTTGCCTACAGTATGTTATATTACTGTCACGTTACCTACAGAATGTTATATTACTGTCACGTTACCTACAGTACTTGACAGTATATATAAATACGTGGTGTGTATAGACAGTATATATTTTGGAAGGAAAATGGTATGTACAGTAGTAGGTATATTAGGATAAGCTATGTGGAGAATACAGTATATGTACAGTACATACATGTACAGTATAATGGAGAATATGAAAGCAGGTGCTAGTGCCCTTTGACCCAAAATCCCTCCCTCCACTCGCATTCCAACCCAGAAATTTCAGCTAATTGGTTCTTGTGGAATACCATTGCAGACCCAAGTGGCCTGATCCACACACAACAGTCTAGTTTTTAACCCTGTCCAATTCAGCTGCATTGTCCCAGTGTGCCAGAGGACCCAAGGAGGGAAAGGGAAATCCCAGACCCGCTCTCTCTCCCCATCCACTCCTACCTTCTAGTCAGCTTAAGAGAGACTTTCCACTCTAAACATTCTCATCTCACAGAACACAGCTAGCGACAGTACTGAGCAATCAAAGATCTTACGTTTCATTTCAGACTCGCCTTCATAAAGACAGAGGAAGTAATCAACATATAACCAGATAGATATGGATACAATATGAAGTCCTGCCCTGATCAAACACAACTGCTAAAAAGTTCTAAGCTGGCTCTGATGTTGTCGTTCAGCCAACAAGTATGAAAACGACAGCAGCGAAGATGGCCGACCAACTGCCTTTGTACATGAAAAGCGATGTATTCCCACTGACTAACCGTTCAGCCAGCTTGGAGGAACATTAAACCATTGGAACAGATCTCTGGTGACAGCGTGACAAATCAATGTTTTTCTCGGTGTGTGAGAGACTGTTGGTTTGGCTCTGGCCTTTCACAATTCCAAACGGAGGCCGTGGTGTTGGTGTTTGGGGAAAGGGGTCAGGGACTGTGGCAGGTTAGGACCACTTCATTCACTGCCAAAGCCAAGGTCACTGCAGCATCCCTGGGGCCATGGGAGAGGGGGTTGCCCCCCACCGACTGGGAAATGGGAAGAGAGTGAGAGAGGAGGAGGAGCGTTACGGGGGAGGAGGGGTATTCTGCCCCAGTGCACACACAGAGGTCACCGTTTTCCAGCTGAACCCTCCCCCTCTCCCCCTGACCTCTGACCTTCCCATTTCTGAGCATATGCAGAGACAGAGTGGGGGATGGGGCACAGAGTGGGAGGGGAGAGAAAAGCACCCATCTACCCAGGACAGAGCAGAGCACAGTAGTGAAGAATGACAAAAGGGGGCCTCAGTCAGCAAGTCAGTCCTTCCGTCAGTCAGTCAGTCAGGAAAGAATAGCGCTATGGTCATCCTCACAAAGAGGAGCCAACCAGAGGGCCTGGATTTGTTCTGAACAGCATCTCACCCTGTTCCCAGCCACTCCACATACTTCAATTCACCCCAACAATGGCTGCTGCAACTCTCACTCTCTCTCTCTCTCTCTCTCTCTCTCTCTCTCTCTCTCGGAGGTAGCCAACATAAAGGGGTCTGCGGCTGAGGCCCAGAGAAGGGGAGTGAGGCACTTGGTTGACTGTGTCCTGTCCTATCCTCTCTGTGTCAGATTAGCGCTGTCGCCTGCCTGTCCATCACTCTGGTCTAAGACTGGGCTTTGTCCCTCTGGTTCATGTGAAGAGGTGAGTAGAGGAGAGCCCATCTGCCACTTCCTGGTCTTGGTATAGACAATGTGGCTGACTGTGGGCTCATGCGGGGAAGAGAGAACGGCCTGTGGGGCAGTGGGGCCAGAGAGACAGACAGACAGAGTTGAAAACAGGAACAGCACCAGATAGACAGACAGACAGACGGTGTCTGACCAGACACATCCTCTATCACCTCCTCCTCCCCTCCTGACACTCCACGTCCTCTTCCTTTCACTCCTTTATATGTCTTTACCAATCTCACAGTTTGTACAAAATGTCCGCCAAAGGGGAGGACAGGAAGAGGGAGTTTTTATTGGTGGATGGTGCTGGCCCTGTAAAGCTTTTTAACTGCCTTTTTTTGTCCGTAAAGGCAAGTGTAGTCAAGCGTGGTGATGGGGCAGTCGGGAGGGGCCTTTTGAAATAACTGCCACAGAGAGTTGGCAGGGCCCCTAGTGAGACATTACATCACAGAACACACACAAGAGTAGACATTGGACAGTAACACTGGTAGTGATCGGTGTATCTGGACCATCACACACTATGGGAAATGTTTTTTACTGTCAACACAAAACAGACACTTAGGAGGGCAAGCCAGCAGGCAGGCAGGCCGACATGCACAGAAACATACACACACGTGTGCACAGACACACACGTCACGTGCCTGCCCGCATGCAGTGCTCACACGCACAGATCAAATTCCCAAATAACCAGATGTCAACATTTCAGACTATCAGACTGGCCCTCAGAATCAAAACACAGTGGAAATCTGGTAAAAAAAAAGACTGGGCCAGACTACAGCCCTCTTGTCTCACCTCTGACCCCACCTCTGCCCTTTTCCCTCTCACCTCCGACCTCTATTACTGAGGAATTCCCCCTATGGGCCTTAAAACCAGGGAGAAGGAATTCTCAACCCCCTTTTCTTTTGTTTGTTTGAGAAAGGCTAGGGTGGTCCAGAGACATCCGGACCAAGACAGAATTCATTAAAAGGATACCACCCCGTCATGTGCCTCCCACGACCACAATGGACCTGCATTTTTAATTTGAACCAAAACCCAGCTGCATGCAGACGCTCTGATGGTCATGGTCAAGGTTAGAGCCTTTCATCAACGATTGGCAGAGTCAACTGAAAATACATATATTTTGACACTGGCTCTATTTTCTTCAAATGAGCACATTTACAACAACACATTTTCTGAAATCATGTTGAAATGGGTAATTGGGAGAAATATTTAGGGCAATCTGGAAGGAATAATCTCCACCAGAGTACTTCGAGCTGCACAAAGGATAGCCGATAGTGGAATTGGAAGAATTTGACATCTAAAATATTTACTTCCAAACCATTAGAGACCTTTCTACCAGCCTTGAGACTGAGACTGAAGCTTGAGTGACAGCGGCTTTTCTTTCTGATCCCATCTCAAGTCAATCAGTCACATTCCTCTTCCCACCTCTGGTATGGAACTTGTTAGCAGAGAAGGGAGGGGGAGAGGGAGTGGAAGAGCGACAGAGAGAAAGATTACACTTGTGATAATATCACTCCTCGAAAAACATATGAAGGGGGATCTCAATCTTGTTGAACATGAAGCAGCGAGGCGAGGAATCAGGGCACTTCTGTTTGAGCAGTTCAATCTCCCAGGCAGTATGCTGTTCAGCCAATGCACTGCAATCAATGCGTTTGGGTCTTTATGCATATATGATATCCTCTTTTAAGTTCCTTCAGCTTACTGTGAGGCATTGTTTACACAAGCAGATATTTAGAGAGCAGGATAACATCAAGCCACAGCCACACTAACTGAGCAATGCTGCTTTCATAGTGTTTACACCCCCCCCTCCCCATACAGTATGACTGTTATAGCCCTGCTCTGCACACCTGGAAATCCCATGACCTGTGTCAGCATAGCCCAGGCTCAGTTGTACAGTAGCTCCTGCCATTCAGACAATACAGTACTAAACAGACTCTAATGGTCATTGTGTTGTTCTGCAGCTCCGCTCAAGGTTGCATACCATAGGATTCCTCTCTATGGAATGAGAGGCCTTCCAGGGAACGTTCCAAGGATCCTTCCAGGGCTGGGAGAGGCAGCTGAGGGAGCTGAGAGCCAAGGCTGGCAGCTACAGACTAGGGAACGGAGCCTGAGTGAGCGGAGGGATGGATGGGTTGGAGGTACTGCAGGCTAGCACATGGCCTACCCTAGGGCACTTTACTTAAGGCACCTCTTCGAGTGAAATGGAGATGCAGAGCCTCCATTGTATGTCTCCTGTGGCTTGACAGCTGAGGTAGAGTTAATTCAAACACTATCTTCTTCCGGACACGTATCACATCAGCACCATGCAGGGTGTGAAATAAACAGGTAAAAGGATAATACCAATAGGAAAAAAGAAGCTCCCAGATCTGCGATGTGTCATCTTAAAGAAATAATAGAAAATTCTAATTTCTTGATCCCGCTGGGGGACTTGGGCAAGCAGAGGCGTTTGTAAGTACAATTGCTTCAAGTGTTTTTCCTAGGGATCATTTCACATGGCTGTTTGTTTGGCCTCCAGATACAAATGCATAATGGAGCCAAGGCACACACAATGGAGACAAGGTAAATACTATTTCCAAGAAAGCCACGAGGAGAGAGAAGAGGAGAGTGCTCTTCCATATCCGGAATGTCCTGCTTTAGATTAAAACAGGCATTGAGAGTATTGGCAGATGAATCACAGTGCCTGTGTTTGACCTGTGCTGTTCTATTTCAATCTATTACGCCTCATTGACTGCCTTCAAATACATCTTATGTGATCACTCATGATTTCTACGCAAACAACCCATGACTGTTTTCCCTTCCCAGAAGTCTGTTGTTTGCCAAGACATGTTCAGAATAATTTTCCACAGTAATATGTCCCTTGGCTAAATGCACTTGAAGATATATCATAAGGATTTCTTAAAGTTGGTTATCCCCTGACATGTATGTATAGGGCCAAATAACGAAAATGGGCTCGGTATACATGAATTCATAAAGCTAAATAATGAAATGATCCAACTTATCTTCAACACATTGGCATCAATTTAACTCAGATCTGAGTTCTCCACCTGGGAGGTAGATTAGATAGACACCTGTGAAGACTCTGCGGGCATCCAGAGCTCTGAGCCCTTCAGCCCAGCTCAGCATTACAGTCAGAGAAATCATATTATACCTCAATCTCCCAAGAGCAGAGAGAGATATGACCATGCACAGCAGGGTAAAATAGACACAGTAATCTGCACAGTGCTAACCACATTGGTCCTTAAAATGCTATATATGTCTGTTTTCCAAGCAGGGACGTAGGCCTTTGAAAAAGAGGAAAAAGGGGCATGTCATGTTGCATTTTCTCACCGAGGTGAATTGCAGAGGCAGTGGCAGGAGCTCTCAGCAGCACCTCTCTCATTGTGGCTGGGGAGAGGAGTGGAGAGGAGGCTGGGAAGGGGGCGGGGGCACGCTGTCCTGAGTGGTAACAGAATACTGGTGTGTGTGTATGTTGTGTGTGTATGTAAAGAAATTAGATTTATTTATTTTAGTGAGTGAAGGAAGGATGAGCGCAGTCCCCAGTGAGAATTAGCAGTCACCAGAGACAAGAAGAATGACAGGGGTAAAGCCTGTCGCAGGCGCGTCTCAGTCGAAACAGAGCATATATTTTGCCGACATTTTGTGGCGTTTTTGTTTGTTTTGGTGTTCGGCAGGGTTTTTTCCGTCTGTTTGAGCACACACATTTTATCTTTAGGCAAGTCGAAGTTCGGTAGACGAAGACCACGCCCCTTCGTCTGTGATTGGTCAATAGTACCACTCCTAATAGAAGTGGGAACTATGGACGGGATTCTTCAATTAAGTCATTTAATGAGAGATGACTAGTTTTCATTCAAGTTCTTTCACTTGTGAAATACTGAAGTAAATATCTAACTAAGACCTCCTTGGCAACAACTTCAACATTTCTGACCGATTTCTTGATTTATCTTAGATACATTTTGGACTATTTTGAGAAAATGTATACTGGCTATGTTGTTGCAAACAGTATTATTGCCGTTCTTTCCCCATTTTTCCCGCAAAGGTATTTTAAGGGTGTATGCGAGGCACAGGCATTCGATTCGCTTCCTAGTTCTGCTTGGAGCAAAACGAGCCTAGTATGCAGGTGCCTTTACCCTGCTGCCTCCATCACAGATCACTCTCTGAGACCTGAGACCTGTTGTTGTTAGCTCCATTAGGAGAATTACTCTCATTATGTGTCTGTCTACAAAGCATCTGTTGCCTTATATCTACCCACATTGTGAAAGAAAAAAACCCACTGGTGTGGTCTACAATCTCTCTCTCTCTCTGAATTAAATTAAAGGGGCTTTATTGGCATGGGAAACATGTGTTAACATTGCCAAAGCAAGTGAGGTAGATAATATACAAAAGTGAAATAAACAATAGAAATTAACATTAAACATTACACATACAGAAGTTTCAAAACAATAAAGACATTACAAATGTCATATTCAGTGTTGTAACGATGTACAAACGGTTAAGGGTACACAAGGGAAAATAAATAAGCATAAATATGGGTTGTATTTACAATGATGTTTGTTCTTCACTGGTTGCCCTTTTCTTGTGGCAGCAGGTCACAAATCTTGCTGCTGTGATGGCACACTGTGGAATTTCACCCAGTAGATATGGGAGTTAATCAAAATTGGGTTTGTTTTCGAATTCTTTTGGATCTGTGTAATCTGAGGGAAATATGTGTCTCTGATATGGTCATACATTGGACAAGAGGTTAGGAAGTGCAGCTCAGTTTCCACCTCATTTTGTGGGCAGTGTGCACATAGCCTGTCTTCTCTTGAGAGTCATGTCTGCCTACGGCGGCCTTTCTCAATAGCAAGGTTATGCTCACTGAGTCTGTACATAGTCAAAGCTTTCCTTAAGTTTGGGTCAGTCACAATGGTCAGGTATTCTGCCACTGTGTACTCTCTGTTTAGGGCCAAATAGCATTCTAGTTTGCTCTGTTTTTTTGTTAATTCTTTCCAATGTCTTTTTGTTTTCTCGTGATTTGTTTGGGTCTAATTGTGTTGCTGTCTTGGGGCTCTGTGGGGTCTGTTTGTGTTTGTGAACAGAGCCCCAGGACCAGCTTGCTTAGGGGACTCTTCTCCAGGTTCCTCTCTCTGTAGGTGATGGCTTTGTTATGGAAGGTTTGGGAATCACTTCCTTTTAGGTGGTTGTAGAATTGAATGGCTCTTTTCTGGATTTGGATAATTAGTGGGTATCGGCCTAATTCTGCTCTGCATGCATTATTTGGTGTTCTACATCTTACATGGAGGATAGTTTTGCAGAATTCTGCATGCAGAGTCTCAATTCTCTCTCTCTCTCTCTCTCTCTCTCTCTCTCTCTCTCTCTCTCTCTCTCTCTCTCAAGCCAATTTCCCAGCAGGAGGCCCAGTGTATTGTGGTTCTATTGAGACAGTCTCCTGACCTGTGCAGCCCAGTCATTGAGCTGAGTGTCAGTGGGAAGTGCAGCAGAAGGGCAGTTTCAAAGGGCCGGGCTGGTGGAGGGAGGAAGGGGGGTGAGGGGCGGGGTTTCACCCAGAGACAAAGGAAACCCGAGGGAGATGGAAGGCTGGCGCTTCAGCGTCCACCCAGTCAGGAGGCTAGGATGAATGGGAGGGTTACGGAATAGCATCTCCTCCAACTACTCCCACACATACACACAATAATAATCAACCAACGCCTGGGAACACACACACACACACCATCGCCCAATACCTGGGAAAAAAACATTTTAAAACTGTTACAATGTGTCAACACACTCACCACTCTCCATAGTGTTATTGTTTACCTCTGTGGCGGACGTTCATGGCAATATCCTTCACATATAGAAAGAGATTCAATTAGTTTATTCCCCCACAGATCTACACAATGAAGGTTAAAGAAAGCTGTAAAAATCTATAAAAAATACAAAAACTAAGATGTCTTGATTTCATGTCTTCACAGCCCAGATTTAATAGTTGGCACCTTTGGCAGTCATTACAGCTGTGAATCATTATGGGTAATATTCAACCTTTGCACAACTCTTAGGGCAACATAGGTCTACTGTTTTTTGTAAACATTGCTCATACTCAGTACATTTTAGCTGGGAATAATTGATGGACAGCAATATTCAAACCTTGTCTCAGATTTTCAAGCAAAATTAAGTCCGGACTGAGACTGGACTACTCAACACTCAACACCTGTTGGAAAGCCATTCTGGTGCGTTTGGTATAAACATTTGTGTAATTGTCTCTCTGAAAAGGAAAACTCTCTCCCAGGGTTAGGTTTACAGAAGACTGAGGCTGGTTGTCTTTACATTTTCTTTTTACCTGGGCTTTGCTCCTTGCAAATTTATTCTGATCCTAACAAAGTCCCAGGTCCCTGCTGATGGCACGGTGAATTGTTTGGTTGATTTCACATTGAATTCACGTTTGACAAATGTAAATCAAAACTCGATGTTGAACTGACGTCTGTGCCCAGTGGGTGAAGCTTCACTAATCACACCCCCCTTTGCAGGACAACACTGCCTGCCTGTCACTGGGCTTGTAAAAGCAACAGAAAAATGACCCCAAAGTAAAAATTGAGCATGAGCCCCAACACAGACAAAAACATGAGGATATATACTGTATCCTCCAACCACATCTCCCCCCACATACACACATAATAATAATCATCCAATACCTGGAAACACACACCACAGCCCAATACCTGGAAAAACCTTTTAAAGCTATTACAATGTGTCAACACACTCACCACTCTCCACAGAGGGCTTTCTGGGTGTCTGACTGAGTAAGTATAGTGTTATAGTTTACCTCTGTGGCTGGCTAACATGCCAGTATTCTTTACATTGCACCCCTCCTCCTGTGCTAAGCTAAGCTACAGGAGTGTTTTGCTAGCACAGACTGGAATATGTTCCGGGATTCTTCCAATGGCATTGAGGAGTACACTGGCTTTATCAATAAGTGCATTGATGACATTGTCCCCACAGTGACTGTGTATACCCCTACCAGAAGCCATGGATTACAGGCAACATCCGCACTGAGCTAAAGGGTAGAGCTGCCGCTTACAAGGAGCAGGACTCTAACCCAGAGGCTTATCAGAAATCCCACTATGCCCTCCGACGAACCATCAAACAGGCAAAGAGTCAATACAGGACTAAGATCAAATCGTACTACACCGGCTCAGATGCTTGTCGAATGTGGCAGGGCTTACAAACCATTACAGACTACAAAGGGAAGCACAGCCGAGAGCTGCCCAGTGACACAAGCCTACCAGATGAGCTAAATTATTTCTATGCTCGCTTCGAGGCAAGTAACACTGAAACATGCATGAGAGCATCAGGTGTTCCGGGCGACTGTGTGATCACATTCTCCGCAGCCGATGAGAGTAAGACCTTTAAACAGGTCAACATTCACAAGACTGCAGGGCCAGACAGGACATGTACTCTGAGTGTCTTCACTGACATTTTCAACCTCTCCCTGTCTGAGACTGTAATACCAACATGTTTCAAGTAGACCACCATAGTCCCTGTGCCCAAGAACACTAAGGTAATCTGCCTAAATGACTACTACTAATGTCTGTAGCCAAGAAGTGCTTTCAAAGGTGGGTCATGGCTCACATCAACACCATTATCCCAGAAACCCTAGACCCACTTCAATTTGCATACCGCCCCAATAGATCCACAGATGATGATCTCTATTGCACTCAACACTGACCTTTCCCACCTGGACAAAAGGAACACCTATGTGAGAATGCTATTCATTGACTACAGCTCAGTGTTTAACACCACAGTGCCCTCAAAGCTTATCACTAAGCTAAGGACCATGGGACTAAACACCTCCCTCTGCAACTGGATCCTGGACTTCCTGACAGGTCTCCCCCAGGTGGTAAGGGTAGGCAACAACACGTCCACTACGCTGATCCTCAACACAGGGGCCCCTCAGGGGTGCGTGCTCAGTCCCCTCCTGTACTCCCTGTTCACTCATGACTGCATGGCCAGGCACGACTCCAACACCATCATTCAATTGGCCGATGACACAACAGTGGTAGGCCTGATCACCGACAACGACGCGACAGCCTATAGAGAGGAGGTCAGAGACCTGGTCGTGTGGTGCCAGGACAACAACCCCTCCCCCAACGTGATCAAGACAAAGGAGATGATTGTGGACTACAGGAAAAGGAGGACAGAGCACGCCCCCATTCACATCGACAGGGCTGTAATGGAACAGGTTGAGAGCTTCCAGTTCCTTGGTGTCTACATCACCAACAAACTAACATGGTCCAAGCACACCAAGACAGTTGTGAAGAGGGCACAACAAAACCTATTCCCCCTCAGGGGACTGAAAAGACTTGGCATAGGTCCTCAGATCCTCAAAAGGTTCTACAGCTGCACCATTGAGAGCATCCTGATGGGTTGCATCACTGCCTGGTATGCAACTGCTCGGCCGCCGACCACAAGGCACTACAGAGGGTAGTGCATATGGTCCCGTTCATCACTGGGGCCAAGCTTCCTGCCCTCCAGGACTTCTATACCAAGCGGTGTCAGAGGAAGGCCCTAGAAATTGTCAAAGACTCCAGCCACCCTAGTCATAGACGGTTCTCTCTGCTACCGCACGGCAAGCAATACCGGAGCGCCAAGTCTAGGTCCAAGAGGCTTCTAAACAGCTTCTACCCCCCAAGTCATAAGACTCCTGAACATCTAATCAAATGGCTACCCAGAATATTTGCATTGCCCCCCCACCCTTTTATGCTGCATTGTCGGAACTAGAAGCACAAGCATTTCGCTACACTCGCATTAACATCTGCTAACCATGTGTATGTGACAAATAAAATTTGATTTGATTTGCTACTACTCTCTGTTATTATCTATGCACAGTCACTTTAATAACTCTACCTACATGTACATATTACCTCAATTACCTCTACTATCGGTGCCCTCTTCACACTGACTCTTTACCGGTACTCCCTGTACATAGCCTCGATTTTGTTAGTTTACTGCTGCTCTTTAATTATTTGTTACTTAATTATAATTTCTTTGAGGTATTTTCTTAAAACTGCATTGTTGATTAAGGGCTTGTAAGTATGCATTTTACTGTAAGGTCTACTACACCTGTTGTATTCAGCTCACGTGAACAATAAAATGTGATTTGATTTGATTGCTCCAAGGCAAAGTGGTGGCATCCTTTTGGATCTTGAGGAATTTACGGATATCTTGGATATTGACTACTACAATTATCTTCTCAATGCCAGTGGAGGCTCCTCAGATGAGGAAGGGGAGGACCATCCTACTCAGTGAATTTCAGCAACATTTTAATAGTGAAACATCATCTTTTTTTTTAGATAAAACTATACTAAATGTATTCAAGTAACCAAATAACTGATTAAAACACACTGTTTTGCCATGAAGATTTACAGTAGCCTCAATAGCACTCGCTTGGGTACATTGACTTCAATACAAAACCTTTGATATGATTTAAGAGGAACTGATAGTTACGTTCACCCAGATGACAGCCCTGCAGCGCTGTTACAGGTAGCCTCTCTTTCTCTTCCATTCTGCTCCTCTTTTGTCCCTGCAATCTATTTTATAAACTCTCATTCAACATCCCAGCGTAAGGCTGGGAGGGAAATGACCCATGGCAATCACAGAGTTAAAAAGTAGTGCTAAAATACTGAAGCAGGGGAGGTTCTACAGTGTAACTGTCTGGGATACTGTATGTATAGAAAACACACACAAATGGTAGTCAGAATGGAGTTGTACCTATTGTCTATTTTTACCTTCACTCTTCATGTTTGGCCTCTCCTTTTCTCCACCCAACACCCCACCGTGCTTCTCTTGATCCCCCAGGGTTACCCAGGTCAATTACAGACTCAGAGCCTGAATGGGCCCCAGAATTAAAATAAATTATAACTTAACAAAGCTTAAACTCTTTCCAATTAATGCATAAAAAGGGGGACAAAAGCCTGTCATTTCGATTGATCCTATTTTGTAAGCGAGGGCTTTTATGATCAGTTGCCTGGTGACAGGCGTGCGGGGTATAAAAGGAGGACCATTCAGTAAACCGCTGGTCCGACCGGTCTACTATACTGAGCACTGTAATTAATTGAAATGATGAAAAGCTTCCTGAGCCTAAGCTAATGAGGAACTCCAAGAGAAACAGGAGGGAGAGATGGAGAAGGAGAGGGAGAGAGGCAAAGCCATCAAAGAGATAACATTTACAAAAATAAGTGTTTCCTGGACGGCTGGCCAATTGAGCGGGCCGACGGGGAGCCCATGCTGCACCAGCTCCCAGCAGAGAGCTCACACACATGGCAGACAAGTAAATAAGAAGAACAATTTATGGTGGATGGGGTTGAGGGCCGGGCGGGACACTTTATCTGAGGGGGACTATAAAGAGGCTTCACTAATCGCGCCACCATTTGCATGGCAGCACTGCCTGCCTGTCACTGGGACTGCCACAGAGCCGTGGTGCAGGGAGCGAGGCTGTAATGCAGCACAAATTATCCTAAAGTACAAATTGAGCCCCAACACAGACAAATACACGAGACAAAAAAATAACCTTTGATCTTTAGAAGTCTTGAGTAACGAACCTCTCTTTAAAGGAGAGAAAAAAGGTCTCCGCTTTCTTCCCGTCTCAAATGTATTTCTCTACTGGTGGGCCCTAAAAGGATAAAAGAGATCTGAAATGGTTCAAGCCTCTCTCATATGCTAAACTGCCCCTGCTGGAGGTTGGCTATTAGTGTCTTCCCTAGGAGAGGCCTGCTGCACTGACAGAACATAACCCAGCACTCCTGTCTGCCTCTGTGTTCCTCCCTTCCTTATAGCTACTTCACTTTCACACTTCCTGTAACACAATCCTCTGCACCAAGTATTTAGACAACCCCCCAAAAGCGCAATACAGGAACAGTTGAGAGCGGTAGAGGCATCTAACAGAAATGGAAACATTCAGAGGCTGATAACATAACATCATCGTAGCATTTTTTCACTTCCCATCAACACTTCTTCCCTGCTCTCTACTGGCTGGATATATGTGGACAGACAGAGAGGCCATGATGGTGTACACTGAGATTATCAATGTGTAGTTCAAACTCTGAAAGGGAGGAAGGTGTGAGAGACAACTCCCCTCCTTCACCTCTCCCTCCTCCCTGGGAGGAAATAAGAGCACAGCTGTTTCACTTTTGCCACATCTCTTCTTATGTCTCCTCCAGTGAGTGAGACAGGGTTGATGCCTACTGCGCTTCATCCAATAATTTATATATACACTAGATGACTGAAGATACCGCGCATCCATCTTGGCACTGCCCCACCGTTGTAAATAATATTTTGGAAGCTATCGAAATTCATTCATTAATGTCTACATTTGTTTTTGCCAAGTTTATTCTATTACGAACATCTTAATGCATACTTTTAAATTATATTATGTGAGCTAAACACAAACATTTTCCTTAAGTAAGTATAATTTTGAGAGATGTAATGTTACTGTCCTTACTACAACAACATAAATACTTAAATACATGTAATTTTGTCCTTGAAACATTAATTGAAATACTGTAGAATTGAATTCATTCCTGTTGAGGACCGCTCTACTGGGGAGTACCAATATGGCCGACCGGTGGCTTCAAGGCCCCTCAATGGCCAATACATAGCATCAGCAATCCAGGGATTATATACATCATTGGCTCCATCTAGCAGGGAATCCCTCCAGTCCATCACAGTCTTTTACTAAATAATAAAATACAAACAAACAAAGGCTCCTACTGGATGATATATAAAAATAAAAAAAAGAACTAGACCCACTGCTTTTGAAGAAGGAAATTGATTTTTTTTTGCTTCATGTGATAACAATACCCAGTGTGGATTGTTCAAGCCCCTCATGATGTGTAATGATTCATAGATCAAACTCCATATCTAGCAGGGCATCTGTACGTGCTGCTATCAAAGGGACATTGATTCTGGTTTGTAAGCCCAGAAGCATTTCATGTCTGTGACAGTGCACCCAGGAGCACACAGAGACCTTTACTGACACGAGGCAAAAGACATGAGAGGATCATGCTTTAACCACCATTTCCCCAAACAACAATAGACATGACCACGCTTTGATGGGCAACATGGGACGTTGGGGCTGTGAATTCCTGCGGAGCCAATTTGTCCGTTCTCTAGCTGGGCATTTCCATTGAAAAGGACCCATTAGCACCAACATGTGAAGCTTTTAGGAGCATATCAAATTGGGTGTCAAATGACAGCTAAGAGTCTATATTTGTGGGGAATAAAGGCATAGATACATTTTCCAACAATTTTCCATCTTAAAAAGTTTGGCATAAGTCATGCATTTTATTTGTGGATAAACAGAGGGAAAAGGGGTCTTAGAAAACACCCACCAGAAAAAGTCTTAAAAGGTATCAGAAATACATCAAAACCCAATAATGATGATGTAAAGACCCCTGCAAACTAATATCAACACTTATATTTAGTTTTGGAGAAATTATTTTCCTTCTGTAAGTTTAAGAAATATTGCCTTGTGCCTTGTAATTCCTTTACCAAAAACCCACATATCTTCACGCTTTAAGATATTTTCAAATGTCTCTACCTAATGAGAGAGGATAATGAAATCTTACAGAAGTAACAAGTAAAGGTAGACCTATCAATTAGTTAGTGTTTTTACTGATATCAATTTTATTAATGAATTATTGAGTGATTAAAACTCGTTATTCCATTATCAAATCAGTTATGGAATTACTGCAAATGAATTGGCTACAATGGGAAATCCTAATAGTCACAAACCACAGTTGGGTCACATGCTACTGTCCTCCCTTCCACTGGCATACTGTTATGTTCAGCTCATAACTGTTTTCTTTGTGTTTCTGTTGTCTGGTGGTCAAACCAAGAGTGTTAAAACAGTCTGAGTCTGGACAACTCCTACCTCTCTCTCTTTCTGCCTCTCTCTCTCTCACTCTCCAGTTAATGTCACCTCTGCAAGCTCTTACTGACACCTACCCGTGAGCGCCTCTCTTTCCATTTCCTGTAACCAGCATCCTCCCCCACTGAGCACTGACCAACACTGGACGTCCATGGATGTTGAAACGTAGTTGAAACGTAGTTGAAACGCGGTCAGTTCACCCATGGCCTTGATGTTAACGTCCACAGATGGACGGCACTGGACCAAATCTTAACCTATCATAGACGTATATTTCACAAGTTTGGATAGTACAGTACAGTGAGTAGAGCACAGTAGAGTACAGTCCAATACAATACAGTAGTACAGTACAATACAGTACAGTGAAGAAAAGTATAGTACGGTAGAGTAGAGTATATTGTACTGTACTCTACTGTACAGAACTATACTATACTTTACTGAACTCTACTACACTCTACTTTACTCTACTGAACTATACTATACTTTACTGTACTGAACTACTATACTGATCTCTACTGTACTCAACTGAACTCCACTCTATCCTACTCTACTCTGCTATTGTACTGTACTTTACTCTACTGTGCTCCAAACTTGTGAAAACATGAAGAGAATGACATTGATATCCATAATAATGCATTTCTGTGTAGTACAGATCAGGGATCCATGATGTAATTCCGTTACCATAATTCCGTTACTATAATTCCGTTACTATAATTCCGTTACTATAATTCCGTTACTATAATTCCGTTACCATAATTCCGTTACTATAATTCCGTTACTATAATTCCGTTACTATAATTCCGTTACCATAATTCCGGTACCGGGTGTAAATCCACTTTACTTACTGTAGTTCAATAACCAAAATATATATTTTTAACTCAATGTGTCCTGTCAGGCTGACTTCTCATTCTTTCTGCAGACATCTTTTAATCTTCATTCAGAGCAGATATTTAACAGAGTTTTAAGAAAACGTGGTCGCATAAAAACCTGAGGGAGATTTTACAGTAATTATGTTACCAAAGCTTGCATCTACACTGTTCTTCCACTAAATTAGTTTTTGTGTACATTTTTCCAGTGGAAATTGTTAAAAAATAGTCCTTGTGCATAGAGTTGTATGGTTTGTTAAACTTTGTCAAAGCGTTACCATGGAATTCCGTTACCGTGGAATTGCCCAGCTGTTCTTTTTCACTATGATTGCTTCCTCCTGTCCTGAAGCCTGGTGTCCTGCAGGCTCAGGTAACCAAGTAAATATTCATTAAGGAGAAGGCCCTGCCCTTAGCTTCTCTTTGTCACTCAACAAAGACATCAATTCCCTGAGTCCAGCATCGGCACGCACACACACACGGTTACTATCATATGGTAGGCATGTCAGGACTCCACGGTTCAACATTCCCAGCAGATAAATATCACATGCTTCATTAGAATGGGGCCCTTTCTCAACACCCCCTCCTTAGGGGTCAAAGGCCATAATGTCAGAATGTGACCTCCAGACAATCAGTAATCCTTAAACTGATCAATATGAGTCACAGGGCAGGGGTCAACCATTTAAGTGACCCTGAAGAACAAAAGAGAAGGAAGCCCAGAAGAGAAGAGAACACACTATTATCTTTCAGGAGCAGCCAGTGGTGGAAAAAGCCTTACCACCCGAAGCAATGAGCTTCAACTTGAAGTTGTCTGCACATAACATTACATCCTAGTACATCCTGTAATCAGAGATCTGTGCTGGCCAGGTGTCTACATGAGTAGATTCATTGTGTGACACATGCATTGTATCACTGTATATGAAATGTTGTTCGTAATACCAGCTCTACAGCTGAGCTCTACAGCTGACAAGACAAGACCTAATATTAGCCATCCCCCTCAGCAGTGAATATTCTAATTGGCCCAGGTTTGACCAGGGGTAGGCTGTCATTGTAAATAAGAATTAGTTCTTAACTGACTTGCCCGGTTAAATAAAGGTCAAATAAAAAATAATACTCCTCGGGTGCTGAGCTGTCAGTCAAATCGGGGGACCGATTTTCATTTCACCCCCCCGGTTGTATATCCACTCCACCCTCAGACCACTAAATCATAAATAAGAAGTCATGGAATAGTCAATTCCAGGATTTTCTCTCATGTAAAAGCAGGGAGGTGCTGAAACGGTAACTATGGGCTGACTTTTGAGAGAAAGCCTCCCTAAGGAGGTTTTAAAAGGTTTCTTGTGTCTGGCGGCGCCACAGCGCAGGGATGACTTTTTCCCGTGGCCTGCGAGATGCAGGCCCTCCCCGTGACCACTTAGCCACCTCGGTCCCATTGAGCGGCGAGGCTGCATGGACACAACAGCACAGCAGTGAGCTGTCTCCTTCCTGGCCTGTGTTACACACAGGGCAGGAATCTAAGCCCTCTGCCAGCCTTTGTCTGTCAGTGTGTAACTCGATGCAGCACAGAAGAGCTTTCAGAAACGCTTAACTGTACAGTATCACAAAGGTGCTGCTTTGATTGCTCCCCACGACCTCTGCAAGGAGAGGATGCCTGTGCATTTGAGTTACTATATTGTAGGCAAGTGTGTGTGTGTGTGTGTGTGTGTGTGTGTGTGTGTGTGTGTGTAAGCACAAAGGGTTTTTAAAAGAATACTGCACATTCAACTGACCCATTGTTCTCCAATGTAAGGCAGCGACATATGCCGTTTTTTTTCTTCCACAGAAACACATGGGTTTGTCTATTGTTCTCCAGCACTGCACAGCAATGGAGTGCTGGAGCACACCACATCATCATTAACAAACATATGAAGGTACAGAGTTCAACACAAAGGGTCCTCCATTAGCCGTTAAAGGACAAAGGCTGCTGCACAAGCTTGGAGACCACATCAATTACTGTGGCTGCCTTGCTTAAGACACCACCGACCCTCTGCTCTATGGTCACTTCACTGTTCAGTTAAAACGACCCAAAGCCTCATGAAGCAAGGAGGCAAGACCTTCTGAAAATAACAAGCGCCACATAACATAACACATTCACTTTGAGACTAACTCCAGTGGAGGCTGCTGAGGGGAGGACGGCTCATAATAATGGCTGGAATAGAGTCAGCGGAATGGTATCAAACACATCAAAAACATGGTTTCCATGTGGTTGAGACTAGAGGTCGACCGACTAATCGGAATAGCCGACTAATTAGGTTCCGATTTCAAGTTTTCATAACAATTGGTAATCTGCATTTTTGGACACCGATCATGGCCGATTACATTGCACTCCACGAGGAGACCGGGCAGGCTGACTACCTGTTATGCGAGTGCAGCAAGGAGCCAAGGTAAGGTGCTAGCTAGCATTAAACATATCTTATAAAAAACAATCAATCTTAACATAATCACAGGTTAACTACACATGGTTGATGATATTACTAGTTTATCTAGCTTGTCCTGTGTTGCATATAATCGATGCGGTGCCTGTTAATTTATCATTGAATCACAGCCTACTTCATCAAACGGGTGATTTAACAAGCGCGAAAAAGCACTGTCGTTGCACCAATGTGTACCTAACCATAAACATTAACGCCTTTCTTAAAATCAATACACAAGTATATATTTTTAAACCTGCAAATTTAGTTAATATTGCCTGCTAACATAAATTTATTTTAACTAGGGAAATTGTGTCACTTCTCTTGCGTTCTGTGCAACAGAGTCAGGCTATATGCAGCAGTTTGGGCCGTCTGGCTCGTTGCAAACTGTGTGAAGACCAACTTCGCCAAACGGGGGATGACTTAACAAAAGCGCATTTGCGAAAAAAGCACAATCGTTGCACGAATGTACCTAACCATAAACATCAACCCCTTTCTTAAAATCAATACACAGAGGTATACTTTTTTAAACCTGCATATTTAGTTAAAAGAAATCCAGGTTAGCAGGCAATATTAAACTAGGGAAATTGTGTCACTTCTCTTGCGTTCATTGCACGCAGAGTCAGGGTATATGCAACAGTTTGGGCAGCCTGGCTCGTTGCGAACTAATTTGCCAGAATTTTACGTAATTATGACATAACATTGAAGGTTGTGCAATGTAACAGGAATATTTAGATTTATGGATGCCACCTGTTAGATAAAATACGGAATGGTTCCGTATTTCACTGAAAGAATAAATGTTTTGTTTTCGAAATTATAGTTTCTGGAAATTACCATATTAACGACCCAAGGCTCGTATTTCTGTGTGTTATTATGTTATAATTAAGTCTAGGATTTGATATTCGATAGAGCAGTCTGACTGAGCGGTGGTGGGCAGCAGCAGGCTCGTAAGCATTCATTCAAACAGCACTTTCGTGCGTTTGCCAGCAGCTCTTCCCTGTGCTTCAAGCATTGAGCTATTTATGATTTCAAGCCTATCAACTCCGAGATTAGGCTGGTGTAACCGATGTGAAATGGCTAGCTGGTTAGCGGGGTGTGCGCTAATAGTGTTTCAATCGGTGACGTAACTCGCTCTGAGACCTTGAAGTAGTTGTTTCCCTTGCTCTGCAAGGGACACGGCTTTGGTGGAGCGATGGGTAACGATGCTTCGAGGGTGGCTGTTGTTGATGTGTTCCTGGTTCGAGCCCAGATAGGGGCGAGGAGAGGGACAGAAGCTATACTGTTACACTGGCAATACTAAAGTGCCTATAAGAACATCCAATAGTCAAAGGTATATGAAATACAAACAGTATAGAGAGAAATATTCCTATAATAACTACAACCTAAAACTTCTTACCTGAGAATATTGAAGACTCATGTTAAAAGGTACCACCAGCTTTCATATGTTCTCATGTTCTGAGCAAGGAACTTAAACGTTAGCTTTTTTACATGGCACATATTGCACTTTTACTTTCTTCTCCAACACTTTTTTTTGTATTATTTAAACCAAATTTAACATGTTTCATTATATATTTGAGGCTAAATTGATTTTATTGATGTATTATATTAAGTTAAAATAAAAGTGTTCATTCAGTAATTGTTGTAATTGTCAATATTACAAATAAATAAATAGGAAATTGGAAAAAAATCGGCCGATTAATCGGTATCGGCTTTTTTTGGTCCTCCCATAATCGGTATCGGCGTTGAAAAATCATAATCGGTCGACCTCTAGTTGAGACCACTCCATTGACTCCATACCAGCCATTATTATGAGCCAGTCCTCCCCTCAGCAGCCTCTACTGGAATAAATACAAGCAGTTTGCTTGTAAGCAGGAATTAGGATAGAATTATGGTCAGATTTGCCAAATGGAGGGCGAGGGAGAGCATTGTATGCATCTCTGTGTGTGGGGTAAGGTGGTCTAGAGTTTTTTTTTTCTCTGGTTGCACATTTAACATGCTGATTTGAGTTTCCGTGCATTAAAGTGCGCCGCCTCTGGATGAGCGTTTTCCTCTTTGCTTATGGCCATGGTTGCAATGCTTAGCATTTGACGTGGAACTCAAGTCAATCCAAAAAAATACCTTTGTTGCTAGAGCGGAGCCTAGAAAATTAATCTTGGTACCAGCAACCAGCAACAGGGCGATCAGAAACACTTTGAGATTACAGCAGGCACAAGAACGCAGTGTGAACGTCACGTATAAAGGCTTGCTAATAGTAAATTACAGAGAAGAGTACAGATTATGACATTTTACTAGGGACAACACTAAGGGAGGGCAAAATCCAAAATGCTAATGTATCTGTGTAAATAAGGCAAACCATCAAATCCATCTCCCTGGCTCCCTAAGTCGCTCATATTTGGCTCATCCAAACATAATGTGGCTCCAATATTAAAGCTTGGTAAATACAGTAGCCTGTTGGTTACTCTGACTGTATAGCCACGTATCCAGCAGCGGTCGGCTACATGAGAGACATTCTGTAGACATGGGTTGACGAACCCAATGTCAGATTTCACCACCTTCCAACAATAGTGATGCCAAAAAGTTCTGCAGATTTAAACTTAAACCTACATATTATTTAGTTATTGTATTCATATTCATTGTATTAATTGAGTCAAACTTCCTAGCAATCAACAAATACCTCTCCTATTACCAATGTTGGAAATGGCTAATTATGCTTTTCAATAACAGTGTAATAACATGGTACTACCATGGCAGTAATAACCCCGTAGCAAGGTTATTAAAGGAACACCTAGTAAAACTGACTATCCTACCGATCCTCGACTTCGGCGATGTCATCTACAAAATAGCTTCCAATACTCTACTCAGCAAACTGGATGCAGTTTATCACATTGCCATCCGTACTGTTAGTGAAGCACCTTATACCACCCACCACTGCGACCTGTATGCTCTAGTCGGCTGGCCCTCGCTACATATTAGTCGCCAGACCTACTGGCTCCAGGTCATCTACAAGGCCATGCTAGGTAAAGCTCCGCCTTATCTCAGTTCACTGGTCACGATGGCAACACCCACAGGTAGCACGCGCTCCAGCAGGTGTATCTCACTGATCATCCCTAAAGCCAACACCTCATTTGGCCACCTCTTTACAGTTCTCTGTTGCCTGTGACTGGAACAAATGGCAAAAATCACTGAAGTTGGAGACTTTTATCTCCCTCACCAACTTTAAACATCTGCTATCTGAGCAGCTAACCAATCGCTGCAGCTGTACATAGTCCATCGGTAAATAGCCCACCCAATTTACCTACCTCATCCCCATACTGTTTTTATTTATTTACTTTTCTGCTCTTTTGCACACCAGTATCTCTACCTGCACATGACCATCTGATCATTTATCACTCGTGTTAATCTGCTAAATTGTAATTATTCGCCTACCTCCTCATGCCTTTTGCACACAATGTATATAGACTCTTTATTTTTTTTCTACTGTGTTATTGACTTACTGTTTATTGTTTACTCCATGTGTAACTCTGTTGTTGTCTGTTCACACTGCTATGCTTTATCTTGGTCAGGTCACAGTTGTAAATGAGAACTTGTTCTCAGCTAGCCTACCTGGTTAAATAAAGGTGAAATAAAAACTTACTGGCGGCCTGCACCCTGGCCCTGCGGCTCACCACCAGACCAAAGGAGTTCTGGCCCACGCACTCATAATCCCCTTCATCAGTTGAGCCGTCAGACTTGGTCCTCTGGAAGCGTCCAATCAGCAGAGTGCCGTTGTGGAACATGGTGTAGTATTGGTCAACCACCAGGAAGACTCCGTTCCGCCTCCACTGCGTGGTGATTGGTGGGATGCCGTCCACCTGACAGTGCAGCATGAGGGGCTGTTCCTGCACCGCGATGATGTCACTGGGCTCCAGCGTGAAGGAGAGCTCTGCTCCCGATGTCACACCTACACAAATAGCAGAGAAATACATACGTTACACCTACACAGCTACACAGAAAATACACACAGCGCTCATGAGCAAACAGCCTTAGCAAGCTAGGTTAGAGTTTGGTCTCGAGAGAATTCCTTCATTCACACTCACTAGCAAGAACATGTTTTTCAGCACAGTGACAATGAACGATCCACACCTACAAGCACAAGAGAATAGACAGGTGAATAGACAGGTGAATGTAGAAACAACAGACTGGTCCATCCTTTCTAAACACAGAGCAACCATGGAGTTGTGGTTGCAGATAGTGATGTGTGCTATAGAATAAAAAAGCACAATAACTGTACACAGTGATTACTGTGCATGCCACTGTCTGCCAGCTTCCAGTCCCATAATAAACCACCTTGATGTGCTGTTGACAATCCGCCTACCTATTGCCTTTGAGACATGATGCACTCAATACTGTCTCGTTCTGCTCTCGCAACAAACAGAACACACCGCTGGCTAGTGATGGAGGAAAAACATCGATACAGAAAAACTACTCAACTGTCATACTTGTGTAAAAGTAAAGATACTTTAAAAGAAAATGACTTAAGTAGAAGTGAAATACTACTCAAGTAAAAAGGCAAAAAGTACTTTGGTTTATACTTAAGTATCAAAAGTAAAAGTAAAATGATAACACGTAAAACGGCACAATTTTATTTTTTAAATGTATTTACGGATAGTCAGGGGAACACTCCAACACTCAGACATCATTTTACAAACAAAGCATTTGTGTTTAGTGAGTCTGCCAGATCAGAGGTAGTAGGGATGACCAGGGATATTCTCTTGAAAAGTGTGTGAATTTTCCTGTCCTGCTAAGCATTCAAAATGTAACAAGTACTTTTGGGTGTCAGAGAAAATGTATGGAATAAAAAGTACATTATTTTCTTTAGGAATGTTGTGTGAAGGTTTTCCAAAAAATAAATAGTAAAGTACAGATAGCCCCCAAGAAACCACTTAAGTAGTACTTTCAAGTATTTTGACTTAAGTACTTTACACCACTGCATATCAGGATATATTGTTGATATATCGTATCGTTTGACAATATCGCAATATTATTATTCCGCTAAATGGCTTCACCTGCACAAAAACTCCAGTGTTTTTCCTTCATAGCTTGTTCTCCATCATCTTTTTAAATTTGTTTTCAGCACTTTTATTTCCATGACTGATCCAAACTTGTTTTCTCATGGCTCTCTCTTGTCCCCCTGCAGCAGACATATAGTGAGCAATATGTTTGGAACATCAAATCGCAATAAAATCACAATAGATATCATGAGAATCGTGAGAATTGCAATACATATTGTATCGGAACATAAGTATTGTGACAACATCATATTGTGAGGTCCCTGGTAATTCCCAGCCCTATTGCTGGGCCACATTGATGTTTCCTTACTCTGTTATCACCTGCAGGGCCAATCATCAACACCAAGAGCAAAGTGTCAGTGATGATGTGATTGTTACTTTGAAATCTGCTTCTTCTGCCATGGATAAAATGGAATTCAGAAGGTGTTTGTAGGCTGTTAAGGCCCTGAAGGCCGCTGGCACAGAGTGACAGTAATAAACATTCATTTAGGTCAGCAACTCAAACGACTGCATTTTGAATGGCTTGAATACAGGTTTGCTCAGATCAATAGTGGAATGCAACAGAGAGAGGGTTTCGAAATGTCTGCTTTTCAGAGACACGAGCAATGCCTTTTGAGGGCAGATAGAAAAAGAGGCTAAAGATTATGGCCAAGGTCACTGGTGTTGTGTTTTCATCATTTTATCTGCTGCACTCATTTCATCTTTGTCTTACAGTAACATAACTGGATTCTTTCCTCTTCCCCTGACCTGGTGACATATGAGAGAGAGAGAGCTGATTGAGGACTCTCCATCTAGTGTCCATCTACACTGAACAAAAATATAAATGCAACGTGAAAAGTGTTGGTCCCATGACATGGTTCCTGAGCTGAAATAAAATACATTTTCCATATGTACAAAATGCTTATTTCTCTCAAATGTTGTGCACAAATGTGTTTACATCCCTGTTAGTTAGCATTTCTCAGTTTCTCTGATTAAACAGCATGATCAGCATGATCATTACACAGGGGCATCTTGTGCTGGGGACAATAAAAGGCCACTCTAAAATGTGCAGTTTTGTCACACAACACAATGCCACAGTTTTGATGGGGTGTGCAGTTGGCATGCAGAAATGTCCACCAGTGCTGGTGCCACCAGTGCTGTTGGAGAATTTAATGTTAATTTCTCTACCATAAGCCGCCTCCAACGTTGTTTTAGAGAATTTGGCAGTATGTCCAACCAAATGGCGTTGTGTGGGTGTGCGGTTTGCTGATAACAACGTTGTGAACAGTGTGCCCTATCGATGGCAATTTGAATGCACAAAAATACTGTGACGAGATCCTGAGGCCCATTAAAAGTGCCATGAAAGTCAAGCTTAGTGGAGTCTTCTGCACCTCCGTGCTCTCAGTATCAGGTTTCAGCTGCTGAAGAACTAAGCACTAACAGTCCCTGCCTCGGACCCAGGAATCTGGGCGGGAGGGGTAGCACAGGGGTCAGCAGAGAGGACCTCCGACGTCATCCCTCAAATCCCATCCCAGGAATACTCCCCTTTAAGTGCAGACAAGGAATGCATTGACATGCTCTCCTTTCTAACCCGTTTCACTCCCTCCCTCTCTCTGCGAGGTAAGTAAAGCTGCTACGAGACCAAAGAGACATAAGCGCTACTGCCGCTGAAAAACAAAGGGGTGGTGAAATATTTAACCCCTTGCTGGCCATGCTGCCCGCACAGAGCGCTCTGCTCCGCTGCCCCAACAAAGCCTAAGCGTTCCACACACACAGGAAGCCAGCGCAGTCAGCACAGCTACCAGTACATGAACAGCAAACGAAGAGGACGCGGGTACAGAGGCAATCAGTCACGCTTCCTGTTATGGGCAAAACAATGTTGGAAGCTAAAACACCCATTAGACACTAAAACGCTTCTGGACACAAATAAAGAGGATACAAAAGTGTCACACTATACATATTCTTAGGAGACAGAGGGGCTCTGTTTCTGACCCCTGGATATAGAAGGGATGTTCATGCCAAGCTTTCAAAACTGTCACAGGGCATTAATAGATGTTATCCAGCATCAGAAACCCAGATAAAGTCTCAATGCAAGTAGTATTTCGTCGCCCGTAGTAACATCAACAAACTGAATCTGTGTTATTATCATGTCAGGGATTTCAAGAGCAGCAAAACATGGCTTTATTAAGGTATTTCACAGAGATGAGCCATTCATGACTGCATTGCAGTGTGTCCTTTTAAGCTGAACAGGAAGCTGATGAATTCAATGAATGAGTTGGTTTTTAAATGAATAAAGCATGGAGAGAGAGTCCTGCAGGTTTTCAAATGATAGCTTTGACTGATTGGCTCATCAATGTCATCAGATAGACTCAGAGGTCTGTGGACTCTCACAAAGCACTGATGACTGCCTCCAAGACATTAAACATTAATGTCCACATGGAACATTCATGACTGCTTCCAACACGGTCTTTGTAATCAACATGTATGAAAAAAAGGAGAAGAGGAGAGGTGTAATAACAGACAGGTAAGAACAGCATTGCCAGCACATGAGCACAACAGAAGCACTGAGCAGCGAGCTAAGATATAGAGGGGTCAGGGTTATGGATGAGGAGGGGAGGGATGGCTGGCTGGCTGGCTGGCCATGCGTGTGTTGTGTGCTGTGCTGCCGGGTGCCGTGCTATGCTGTGTGGAATAGGAGAAGAGTGGCCAGCACAGCTGTAGATGCCAGAGGTCAGAGCAGAGCCACACTGTCAAAGAGAGAGAGAAAGAGGCACACACAGTCAGGCAGACCCCTCCTCTTAATGCTCCCTTTAACAAGGGAAAGGGGACCCTGGGATTTGGGATTACCACCGTGGGAGACCAGAAGCCTGCCAGGCTGAGAGAGACAACTGCTGGCTAAGTGTGGCTCGCGCTCGGGCTTACTACTGGCATTCAATAAAACCCACCGTGCTACTGTACGAAGAACTGGAGGGAGGGAGGCATCCACAGCCTCACAAACAAACTGCTGCATTTGGCTAAATAATAACCAAGCTCTTATCAACATGGTTAGTGATCAAGCGGTCAAAGCTGCATCACAGCACATTCTGTTGCGGAGCAAAAACACATAAAAAGCTTGGTTTAATCAATCACAGACAGTGAGCATCCTGAACACTGCAGAACAATGCATACTTAATGCTCCCATAATTTCCTCCTCAGTAAAAAGCACTCCTGGGTAATTTGTCCCGTGTCACATGAGGCACTTCAATTTCAGCAGCCACTGCTGTTGTTGTCTAATCAGACCCATACAGTCACAGATCTGGATCAGAGCATTACAATGCAATCAAGAGGCAGGTCTCAATTACAGATGCACAAAAAAACAAAGACTTGTGAGTGTAAACGTGTTAAACGTTTAAATAGCAATATTGTATCTGGATCTACCCATCTAGTTTCAATGCCAAGTCTACTCAACCCTGTAGACTACCATCCATTGCCAACTCGTACATGATACAGGCAACATCTTGGTGTAATTTTGTACTCCTACAGCGTCCTCTAAAATATGGAGTATGTCTAGATTCTGAAATAAAAACATGAATTTATTCAACATTAAAATTATTAATATCTCAAAAGTGCCCTTTTTGCTGTTGTTCATTTTAAGACATTGTTTGGAACAATACATCAGATTCCCAGAGTGGGCTCTATGCTAATTGTTAAGTTATGAGCACCACCAACACAGTGAATGGGGATATGGATTCAAAAGGAACTCTCTGCTGGTGATTTGCTGAATGTACAATCCTAAAGAAGGGCTGTGATTGGTTAATGACCTATAATGTGAAATTCTAATATTCTAATATGAATTATCTTCAAAAGTACCAGAGCCCACTCTGGAAATGTGACATGTTTGAAAAATATATTGTTCCAATCAATATGTCTAAAATAAGGGTTTAAAAGGGTTTTTCAGAATCTAGTCATTCTCTATATTTTAGAGCAAACTATAAGAAGTGACCACAAGATGTTGTCTGCATCATGTACAGTTCACAGATCACAGGGTCTACAGGAGGCAGGTACAGGGGGGGGGGGATGTAGGGAGTAAAAAGTACATGATTTTCTTTAGGAATGTAGTGAAATAAAAGTACAAGTTGTCAAAAATCTAAATAGTAAAGTAAAGTACAGATACCCCCCAAAAATACTTCAGTAGTACTTTAAAGTATTTTTACTTAAGTATTTTACACCACCGGTTGGCAGAATAGGCACATGTACAGGTAACTGCCAAAATAATGGAAACACTTGAGTAAATGAGGGATACAAGGTATATTAGAAGAAAGAAAGCTGGTGTTTCCACACAGGTGTGGTTCCTGAGTTAATTAAGATATTAACATCCCAACATGCTTAGGGCCATGAAGAATAGTGTCACATCCCTCCAATAGAGTTCCAAACACTAGTAAAATCTATACCAAGGTGAATTGAATCTGTTCTGGCTCGTGGTGGCCAAACAGCCTATTAAGACACTTTATGTTGGTGTTTCCTTTATTTTGGCAGTTACCTGTATATAGCTTCATTTACATATTTTAATACAATATTTCAGAAAATGTGTAATAAAAATAATCTCATATTTCTGTCTATATATAACTCGTAATGGACATTTTGATATACGTATATATAGATTTAAAAAATATTGTATTCGGTGTAGTGCCTGCCTGGCATTAATTAGACTATGGAGTATACTATCAAGGCTACCTGTAATTATGTAGTTCTGAGGTAGAATGGCTTCTGTTGACAAAAAATGTGTCATGCTAGATTTCGATCAAGAAATTAGACTCATTTTAGTTTCATTCTCTGTAACATCCATAATGGTGTTTTTTCCTCTCTAACGTAATAACAGAAATTACAATAACATTTTGGTTTTTGTGTTCAGCCAAGTCTTTCCTTCGAAATGGCTATCTCTGACAGCAGCCAATCAGACTCTGTAACATCCACAACAGTCATTTTCCTGTCTAAAGTTTTAAAAAACTATCTCTGACAGCAGCCAATCAGACTCTGTAACATCCACAACAGTCATTTTCCTGTCTAAAGTTTAAAAAAACTATCTCTGACAGCAGCCAATCAGACTCTGTAACATCCACAACAGTCATTTTCCTGTCTAAAGTTTAAAAAAACTATCTCTGACAGCAGCCAATCAGACTCTGTAACATCCATAACGGAGGGTGTAACATCCACAACAGTCATTTTCCTGTCTAAAGTTTAAAAAACTATCGCTGACACCAGCAAATCGTGGAGGTAAAAGTCACACACCTCCACACCTCTGCTATTTTTACAGCACTTTGCCGTGGGAGATCAAAACATTATCTTTAATTCTTGGGTAGACCCTGTAAGTAAAGACTATATAATTGTACACCTATCCACAAGCATCTACCCATGTCAATTATGAATCATTATGAACCTTCCTTTTGGTCCTCATACTATAAACACACAGACACACGCACACACACACACACACAGCTGCAACAGGGTGCCCTTCACCTTTCAAAGATCAAAGCAACACGCTGACCCACAGACTTAATCACAACACCAGGAAGATGATATTGAAAAGGAATATCTACTAACAATGGTCCCAATATAAGCTCGAAGAAAATGTACATTTTATACAAATGACAACTGTGTTTGCGATTGTGATGATGACTCACCCTGGCCAATGCATTAACTCCCACCTGCTTCAATCAACAATATTCCTATGTCAAGTTCCCTCTAGTCCGGCGGTGATATGTGTCCATAACATTGTCAACACATGGTCATTCCCTATGGGATAGGTGCACCTGAGGTCTCTGTATAGACTACTCATCAGTATCTTTCACCACACGAACACAGAAGAATAACAGTTGTGTGTGCAGGCTATAATTATATTACAGGGTCTCACAAGAATAACACAAGTAAACAACAATAGCATCCTTATAGTGAATGTGACTAACAAAATCATTTGTTTCACGATGCAAATCCAAAAAAACAATAAACGATTTATGCTAATTGGGAGACATTGCTGTTGCTCAGCCAATATGATTTTTTTGTTGCTGTTGTTGCTATTTGTCTTTATTTTGAACAAACATCTAACAGTGCACACCCCTCTGGTCATACCTTGCAGAATGAAAAGAAAATACAGACTGTTCTATTCAAGCTTCACTACAGCTTCTAACCATACACCTTCTTACCTAAGTGGTTTAATGTGGTCTTCCTCATATTGACTGAAACTTTAAACGGCACAAAAAGGGATTCAATCTTTGCAGGATTAGTGAAACAAATCAATTGAAGCTATTTGATTTCTCTCAGATGTGTCGGCTAGAATACATTACAACAACTCCCCTATAACACTCAATAGCCACACACAAACAACTCAAAGGCCCCAAATTAAACATGTGTTTACTCCTTCACTCCTCCTTCACTCCTCCTTCCTTACTTCCTCACTCCTCCTTCTTTACTCCTTCCTTACTCCTTCACTCCTCCTTCTTTACTCCTTCACTCCTCCTTCTTTACTCCTTCACTCCTCCTTCCTTACTCCTTACTCCTTCCTTACTCCTTCACTCCTCCTTCTTTACTCCTTCACTCCTCCTTCCTTACTCCTTCACTCCTCCTTCCTTACTCCTTCACTCCCCCTTCTTTACTCCTTCACTCCTCCTTCCTTACTCCTTCACTCCTCCTTCTTTACTCCTTCACTCCTCCTTCTTTACTCCTTCACTCCTCCTTCTTTACTCCTTCACTCCTCCTTCCTTACTCCTTACTCCTTCCTTACTCCTTCACTCCTCCTTCTTTACTCCTTCACTCCTCCTTCCTTACTCCTTCACTCCTCCTTCCTTACTCCTTCACTCCCCCTTCTTTACTCCTTCACTCCTCCTTCCTTACTCCTTCACTCCTCCTTCTTTACTCCTTCACTCCTCCTTTTTTACTCCTTCACTCCTCCTTCCTTACTCCTTCACTCCTCCTTCTTTACTCCTTCACTCCTCCTTCTTTACTCCTTCACTCCTCCTTCTTTACTCCTTCACTCCTCCTTCTTTACTCCTTCACTCCTCCTTCTTTACTCCTTCACTCCTCCTTCCTTACTCCTTACTCCTTCCTTACTCCTTCACTCCTCCTTCTTTACTCCTTCACTCCTCCTTCCTTACTCCTTCACTCCTCCTTCTTTACTCCTTCACTCCTCCTTTACTCCTTCCTTACTCCTTCACTCCTCCTTCCGTACTCCATCCCTCCTCCTTCTTTACTCCTTCACTCCTCCTTCCTTACTCCTTCACTCCTCCTTCTTTACTCCTTCACTCCTCCTTACTTACTCCTTCACTCCTCCTTCCTTACTCCTTCACTCCTCCTTCACTCCTCCTTTTTTACTCCTTCACTCCTCCTTCCTTACTCCTTCACTCCTCCTTCCTTACTCCTTCACTCCTCCTTCCTTACTCCTTCACTCCTCCTTCCTTACTCCTTCACCCCTCCTTCCTGACTCCTTCACTCCTCCTTCTTTACCCCTTCACTCCTCCTTCCTTACCCCTTCATTCATCCCTCACTCCTCCTTCATTTACTCCTTCCTTACTCCTTCACTCCTCCTTCCTCACTCCTTCACTCCTCCTTCCTTACTCCTTCACTCCTCCTTCACTCCTCCTTCTTTATTCCTTCACTCCTCCTTCCTTACTCCTTCACTCCTCCTTCTTTATTCCTTCACTCCTCCTTCCTTACTCCTTCACTCCTCCTTCCTTACTCCTTCACTCCTCCTTCACTCCTCCTTCTTTACTCCTTCACTCCTCCTTCCTTACTCCTTCACTCCTCCTTCTTTACACCTTCACTCCTCCTTCCTTACTTCTTCACTCCCCCTTACTTACTCCTTCACTACTCCTTCACTCCTCCTTCCTTACTTCCTCACTCCTCCTTCCTTACTTCCTCACTCCTCCTTCTTTACTCCTTCACTCCTCCTTCTTTACTCCTTCACTCCTCCTTCCTTACTCCTTCACTCCTCCTTCCTTACTCCTTCACTCCTTCTTTACTCCTTCACTCCTCCTTCCTTACTCCTTCACTCCTCCTTCCTTACTCCTTCACTCCTCCTTCTTTACTCCTTCACTCCTCCTTCCTTACCCCTTCATTCATCCCTCACTCCTCCTTCATTTACTCCTTCACTCCTCCTTCCTCACTCCTTCACTCCTCCTTCCTTACTCCTTCACTCCTCCTTCTTTATTCCTTCACTCCTCCTTCACTCCTCCTTCTTTATTCCTTCACTCCTCCTTCCTTACTCCTTCACTCCTCCTTCCTTACTCCTTCACTCCTCCTTCTTTACTCCTTCACTCCTCCGCCTTACTCCTTCACTCCTCCTTCTTTACTCCTTCACTCCTCCTTCTTTACTCCTTCACTCCTCCTTCCTTCACTCCTCCTTCTTTACTCATTCACTCCTCCTTCCTTACTCCTTCCCTCCTCCTTCCTTACTTCTTCCTTTCTCCTTCAGTCCTCCTTCCTTACTCCTTCACTCCTTACTCCTTCACTCCTCCTTCTTTACTCCTTCACTCCTCCTTCCTTACCCCTTCATTCATCCCTCACTCCTCCTTCATTTACTCCTTCACTCCTCCTTCCTCACTCCTTCACTCCTCCTTCCTTACTCCTTCACTCCTCCTTCTTTATTCCTTCACTCCTCCTTCACTCCTCCTTCTTTATTCCTTCACTCCTCCTTCCTTACTCCTTCACTCCTCCTTCCTTACTCCTTCACTCCTCCTTCACTCCTCCTTCTTTACTCCTTCACTCCTCCGCCTTACTCCTTCACTCCTCCTTCTTTACTCCTTCACTCCTCGTTCTTTACTCCTTCACTCTTCCTTCCTTCACTCCTCCTTCTTTACTCATTCACTCCTCCTTCCTTACTCCTTCCTTACTCCTTCCCTCCTCCTTCCTTACTTCTTCCTTTCTCCTTCAGTCCTCCTTCCTTACTCCTTCACTCCTCCTTCCTTACTCCTTCACCCCTCCTTCCTTACTCCTTCACTCCTCCTTCACTCCTCCTTCCTTACTCCTTAACTCCTCTTTTCTCACCCTCCATACTACTGCTCCAGCCTTTACTGGAAATGTGATTACATGGGTGGTGTGTTCCTGTGGGTCTCTATGGCATGATGCTCATCATAAAAGCATCCCTCTATCCGGGTTACATGCTGGGAAATGGGGCCTCGCATTGAGGGACTAAAAACTGTCAATCATACTGAACAAAGGAGCCAAGAACATTTTAAAAAGAAGTTCATCTGTACAAATATTCTCCTCAGCGGGCAATAACTGCTGTCTTTTTTATTCATTCTCACAGCAATAAATTGACTACACAAAGACTCACTCAATTAAAGATATCTCCCCCTATGACAGATGATAAGCGCAGCAGTGTTCAGTGCTCGGATAAAAAAAAAAAAAGGCTAATATGCTCTATGCAGACAAGTGCAAGTATGAACTGTCCAAACAGCACTGCTATTATGTCAAATGTTTAATATTGGGTTGTAGATTAATTACATTTTAGATTAATAACACAAATACCTACCTACACAATATTTAAATGTACTTTTCATAAGCGGCGGGGAAAAGGAGGCAGAGGGATGGCAGAACATATTGGGAATGGCAATAAAATGGAATTTAAAAAGTTATAACATTCCATCAATGCATGAAAGGCTGGTTTGTGTGTATCAATGGTAAGGATTTATAGTGACCACAGCCAAGAAAGAAAGGAAGGAGATATTAGTTTTTCAAGCACTCTTTAGCACAGAGAGTGTATTTGGCACAAACCAACACAACAGGACACACACGCACGCACATGCACACGCACACACCTAAGAACCACATGGACCATAATGGGTATAAACAATTATCATTCTTATTTTTAACACATTAGATTAATAGGATAGCCTACTTAAACATCATACAATCCCAATCATATAATAACCTATTGTTGTTGTTATTATTATTGTTAGGCCTATTATTAGGCTATTATTATTATTATCAATATCATCATAATTATGATAATAATTAGCCTACCACTTTTTCTTGGTTCAAGTCGTAGGCTACAATGGTAGGAGCCTATCATCATCATCATAATCTGCCTATTTCATTTTCCGGCTCTGAGGTTTTTACACAATTATGCATCAGACCCTATGTGGGTTAACCTATGTGTTTTCTAGGACGTAGGCTGCTGCACGTGGCAACAGTACAATAAAACCATAGGGCGCATGGATTCAAGATTCATTTTTTAAGCAACAACCATGTTGTTATATAGGCTAATGTGAGAATATTTTCAAAGAGTGTCAAACAAGTTCGTGCCAGCTACACATCACCACCGGCTCAAGAGTGAGATCATTGATACAGAAATATCGGGTTCTAAATTCCATTAGCACACATTCACAAAACACACTCACATAATACACATGCTGCATGGAACTCAATTCCCCAAATGAAGATGAACGTTCAAGGAATAAACGCAAGAGAAGAATACGGTCAAGTTCACGTCCTGCCGAGATGCTCCTATAGTTTCGTCCAACCATGTCTGCAGCGGAGACGGTATAGAAATATAGGGCTAGATATTATGCACTATCTTTGGTCTGCAGCACCAGCTTCTGATAGGGGCAAAAGGCGGTTCCGTTCCAAAAAGGTGTTATCCTGCAGAGGTAGTAGTAGCCTAGAAAGGATATCAATAAACACTTACCGGCTAAAGCGTTGAGGAGCAATCCAAAAATACATGGAACAAGGCAGAGCCTTCTGGTAGCCATTTAATCACTTTGAAATATATTACGATACTAAAAACAACGTGAGGCGATCGGAAGAAAACAGACATACAGCTAGCTCTTCATGTTCATGAACTACAACAATTGGTGGCTCGCAGGGGTAGAACTTGCTTGCGCCATTTTGCACATCTATCAGGAATCTGTCAGCATCTCGTGCTCTCTCCTCTATATCCCAGTGTCGCTGCCTCACACACATATCCACGTTGTAGCTTTTCCCACGAACTACACTTCTCTTCCATCTGTCTCCCCTCCTCCCTCTACTGCATTCGCTAAATAATTTTTTTAGGAGTCTCTACTCTGGGAACAAAAGCGACCAGAACGCTGCACTCTCAAGGCATATATACTATTAAGCTATGTTCAGTTTGCAAGTGGATTTATATTGAAAAAAAAGATACCATAATTTTTACCATTAGACTACTCACTACTGTATCCAAATAATTGATTCCCATCGTTATAGGCTAAGCCAAATGTATAAACATTTGCGAGTTGTAGCCTAACATTAATTTCATGTTTTCTAATCTGTTGTTTTGGCATATAATGCTACTATAATACAAATAATAATACTTCATGTAATGAATAATATTCGAACAATGCTGTTATCTGTTGAGTTATATTACTAGTATTATGAAATATAATAATACATCATGTTAGTCAAGGACAAATAACTGAAACATAAAAGGTGTTAAAATGTGAATTGAAAACAATAATGTCAAAGTGCGCTCACAAATCACCCCTTATGCTGCTCGACATTTCCAGTGATTTATTGTGCATCAATTATTGTGGACCACTTTTGTACCACATTGGGGGAAAAAAGCTGTTACACGGTCGACCAAGAGGAGAGGAGTGACATCTAACGGTGAGGAACAGTGTTGCAATTTATCAGCACAGCATCATTACGTGGAATTCCCCAATAGAAGCGCTGTTACAGCGTTGTTGCCTCCTCTGTTCTGCTGTTATAGGCTACATATTCCCCTCCTTGCTACTCCTGTCATTTGCCAAAGTACAGTGTGTGTGTATTTTTTTATTTTTTTATTTTATTTCACCTTTATTTAACCAGGTAGGCTAGTTGAGAACAAGTTCTCATTTGCAACTGCGACCTGGCCAAGATAAGGCATAGCAGTGTGAACAGACAACACAGAGTTACACATGGAGTAAACAATTAACAAGTCAATAACACAGTAGAAAAAAAGGGGAGTCTATATATACATTGTGTGCAAAAGGCATGAGGTAGGCAAATAATTACAATTATGCAGATTAACACTGGAGTGATAAATGATCAGATGGTTATGTACAGGTAGAGATATTGGTGTGCAAAAGAGCAGAAAAATAAAAATAAATAAATAAAAACAGTATGGGGATGAGGTAGGTGAAAATGGGTGGGCTATTTACCAATAGACTATGTACAGCTGCAGCGATCGGTTAGCTGCTCAGATAGCAGATGTTTGAAGTTGGTGAGGGAGATAAAAGTCTCCAACTTCAGCGATTTTTGCAATTCGTTCCAGTCACAGGCAGCAGAGAACTGGAACGAAAGGCGGCCAAATGAGGTGTTGGCTTTAGGGATGATCAGTGAGATACACCTGCTGGAGCGCGTGCTACGGATGGGTGTTGCCATCGTAACCAGTGAACTGAGATAAGGCGGAGCTTTACCTAGCATGGACTTGTAGATGACCTGGAGCCAGTGGGTCTGGCGACGAATATGTAGCGAGGGCCAGCCGACTAGAGCATACAAGTCGCAGTGGTGGGTGGTATAAGGTGCTTTAGTGACAAAACGGATGGCACTGTGATAAACTGCATCCAGTTTGCTGAGTAGAGTGTTGGAAGCAATTTTGTAGATGACGTCGCCGAAGTCGAGGATCGGTAGGATAGTCAGTTTTACTAGGGTAAGTTTGGCGGAGTGAGTGAAGGAGGCTTTGTTGCGGAATAGAAAGCCGACTCTTGATTTGATTTTCGATTGGAGATGTTTGATATGGGTCTGGAAGGAGAGTTTAGAGTCTAGCCAGACACCTAGGTACTTATAGATGTCCACATATTCAAGGTCGGAACCATCCAGGGTGGTGATGCTGGTCAGGCGTGCGGGTGCAGGCAGCGAACGGTTGAAAAGCATGCATTTGGTTTTACTAGCGTTTAAGAGCAGTTGGAGGCCACGGAAGGAGTGCTGTATGGCATTGAAGCTCGTTTGGAGGTTAGATAGCACAGTGTCCAAGGACGGGCCGGAAGTATATAGAATGGTGTCGTCTGCGTAGAGGTGGATCAGGGAATCGCCCGCAGCATGAGAAACATCATTGATATATACAGAGAAAAGAGTCGGCCCGAGAATTGAACCCTGTGGCACCCCCATAGAGACTGCCAGAGGACCGGACAGCATGCCCTCCGATTTGACACACTGAACTCTGTCTGCAAAGTAATTGGTGAACCAGGCAAGGCAGTCATCCGAAAAACCGAGGCTACTGAGTCTGCCGATAAGAATACGGTGATTGACAGAGTCGAAAGCCTTGGCAAGGTCTATGAAGACGGCTGCACAGTACTGTCTTTTATCGATGGCGGTTATGATATCGTTTAGTACCTTGAGCGTGGCTGAGGTACACCCGTGACCGGCTCGGAAACCAGATTGCACAGCGGAGAAGGTACGGTGGGATTCAAGATGGTCAGTGACCTGTTTGTTGACTTGGCTTTCGAAGACCTTAGATAGGCAGGGCAGGATGGATATAGGTCTGTAACAGTTTGGGTCCAGGGTGTCGCCCCCTTTGAAGAGGGGGATGACTGCGGCAGCTTTCCAATCCTTGGGGATCTCAGACGATATGAAAGAGAGGTTGAACAGGCTGGTAATAGGGGTTGCGACAATGGCGGCGGATAGTTTCAGGAATAGAGGGTCCAGATTGTCCAGCCCAGCTGATTTGTACGGGTCCAGGTTTTGCAGCTCTTTCAGGACATCTGCTATCTGGATTTGGGTAAAGGAGAACCTGGAGAGGCTTGGGCGAGTAGCTGCGGGGGGGGGGGAGCTGTTGTCCGAGGTAGCCAGGCGGAAGGCATGGCCAGCCGTTGAGAAATGCTTGTTGAAGTTTTCGATAATCATGGATTTATCGGTGGTGACCATGTTACCTAGTCTCAGTGCAGTGGGCAGCTGGGAGGAGGTGCTCTTGTTCTCCATGGACTTCACAGTGTCCCAGAACTTTTTGGAGTTGGAGCTACAGGATGCAAACTTCTGCCTGAAGAAGTTGGCTTTAGCTTTCCTGACTGACTGTGTGTATTGGTTCCTGACTTCCCTGAACAGTTGCATATCGCGGGGACTATTCGATGTTAGCGCAGTCCGCCACAGGATGTTTTTGTGCTGGTCGAGGGCAGTCAGGTCTGGAGTGAACCAGGGGCTATATCTGTTCTTAGTTCTGCATTTTTTGAACGGAGCATGCTTATCTAAAATGGTGAGGAAGTTACTTTTAAAGAAAGACCAGGCATCCTCAACTGACGGGATGAGGTCAATGTATTGACTAATTCTAAATCCATTCAGAAAGTTTCCTTAAGATAGGGACAAATAATAGGTAACTGAAATGAGCATAACAAAATTGTAAAAATGTAAGCAAGTCATGATGATCTGCATGTGCGAGGAATGAAGACTGGTGAGTTGTGTTTCTTCCCTCTCATTAACGGGATGCAACTGAAGCAAATATTTTTTCCAAATATCATTATTTCTTTCTCATTACTAAGGCCTCTCTAGCCATTTAAAAAACAACATTTTTTGTTGTTGAATTTTACCCCTTTTTTCTCCCCAGTTTCGTGGTGTCCAATTGTGTTTAGTAGCTACTATCTTGTCTCATCGCTACAACTCCCGTACGGGCTCGGGAGAGACGAAGGTTGAAAGTCATCCGACCTCCGATACACAACCCAACCAAGCCGCACTGCTTCTTAACACAGCGCGCATCCATCAATCTCTAGCCATTTTAGACAACATGATCTTGCATTAACACTGCCTCCACACATTGTGTTGTTGTTCTTAAAATTATATATTGTTCCAAGTTTGCACGCACCCCATGTTCCATTACGTTGTCATGGAATATATTAATGCTGCTTCCAACCATATAATTAAGAATTCGAAGAATTGAATAGGATCTCTATGTTTCCAACTACCAATCAGCAACTGCATCGTATATCTGGCTGCATATTAAACGATGAGTTTCCTGAAAGGCAAATGGCAAATGACAGGAGTGGAATGTTAGCTAAAAATACTGATATCTAGACTACAATTACTGTAATTGTAGGCAATCTTAGAAGGTGACATGTCAGAATATGTTGCAAGTAGGCCTAGATTATATGCCTATAGGTAAAGCAGCTTGTAAAGTAACTGTGGTGTACTGCTATATTGCATGAACACCTTTATAGCATACGGTAGGCCTAGCCAATGGTCCAGGAAGGCTCAATCACAATTTGGCATTAAAAATATAAATATGCCTATTCATGGACTGTTTACTCTTTAGGGTAGCTCTGTCCACTTTCATTCATTTCATGATAATATTGTATCCCCATATACCCTAAACACAACAAAAGGCTTTTATGTAGGCATACCAAAGTTGTTATACTACTCCATTATGTCACTATGCATAAGGCAATCCTATTACGCAAACTAAATTGTCATTAGTTATCCTTAGTAATGGACAGGTTTGATTTTCTTAATAGGCCCACCTCTTATGGCGTGATTGCAATCTTGGAGGTTGTAATTTACATCTTATTCCCCCCGCGGTAGCCTAATAGAACCAAGTTATACACTTACAGTAAGTCTGCAATATTACCTGACTGTCATCTGGAGGAGAGGATACATGTGACACATGTTCAAAGATAAAGCCTCTGTTTTTCTCCAAGGTGAACTATAGTAATCACAAAACCACACATACCTCCTAGTAAGTGCTTCAAAGATGAGCTGGGCTACTTTTTATTCTTTAATTGATATATAATTACAGTGTGTGCATAATGTCTCTGCTATTTTAGTGTATGGCCTGTGTTCCACCTAGGTGTAACGAATTGAGAGTTGTGGGAATGTTAATTTTTGGTTTCCCATTGGTTCTGGGAATGAAGCCATACGTTTCCTGACCAGTAAAACCACTTGCTTTAATGTTCTGAGAACATACATGAAAGGTTATTTGAAGGTAATGAAATAATGTTCTGGGAACATTCTCTAAATGTGGGCATTTAAGGTTATTTTGAGGTTTATGAATAACTTCCTGTTTCAATAAGACTTTTTTATATCACTACTAGCTTAGGTTAACTGTTTTCAACTCCAAGCACAGGTAGGACACATGGAAATTCATTTGTTTAATCATGCAAACACATTTCTTCTTTATTGTGGCACAGCATCAGTGAGATTCTAACCCATGATCTTCTGTTTTCTATCCATGGAATGAATCTACTGCACCACCAGGATGGAGTTAGCATGCCATGTTTTTTATTAACTCATACAAAGCTGTTCGATTTAGTCTATTCAAACAGACCCCATTTCAAAGGAAACATGCACTCCTTAACGTTCTGAGAAACATATGTTTTTTAGAGCGTGGTGAGAGAGTGGTTGTCCTATGGTTATTTTGCATACAACCTTCCCACAACATTTTGTGAAAGGTGCAGGATAGTTGATTGGTTTTGGAACATTCTCAGCACATTTGAGGAACTTGACAAAAAAGTTGTTTTCTTGGTATTTCATTACTTTAACAGAACGTTTCCCTAAAAGTTCAAACGTGGTTACATTTATTTTTGATGATGTTCTATGAACGTTTTCCAACTGGTTTGACATTGTGAATGTTCTCAAATAGTTCAACAATTTTCTTCTGTGGGAATTTCAGTACATCAACATAACATTTCCTACAGGTTTCCTCATGGTTCTATTTAAAGTAATGTCCTCAGAATGTTCAGAGAACCTTAAAGAAACAACATTCTTCTGTGGGAATTTCAGTACAAAGTTTTCTGCAAGTTTCCTCATGGCTGTATTTAAAGTCATGTTCTCAGAACATTGAGAACTTTCCATAAAAACCAAAAGAAAACAGTGAAGTTGAAAGTTTCTTCTGATGTTTTTTAAAAACCTTTACATTCCGTTCTCACGTCAACAAAACTGTCTCTATCCTCCATCTTGTTAAGTGTGTTCAGGTGTGTTGGCCGCGCCACACCTGATCTTATGTGCTAGCTGGGCACTGACACCGGTTACACAGAGAACAGAGAACCAAGAACAGGCACTGCTCTCCATGTCCATAAGTATCCATACATGGTTGTTCATGGGTGACTGTAATATTAGTGAAACATCAAGAATAAAGATTATCAGGAGGTCAAAGAAGGGTTACAAACAGTCAGACATCTTTGTTCAGTTATCCTCATCTCTTTATTAAGATGTTTTATTTACACAACAGTAGTTTGCTCAGACATCTTGAGTTGCTGTGCGTTTGACAAGTTCACTGATGGTAGCACAGTGTGGATAAACTTCTAAAAAAACAAGATTACTTCTCATCCATGTCCACAACTTTGGCCAGCCATATGTACACAGAGTATACAAAACTTTTGGAACATGAGTTAGACTGACCAGGTGAATCCAGGTGAAAGCTATGATCCCTTATTGATGTCACTTGTTAAATCCACTTCAATCAGTGTTGCTGAAGGGGAGGAGACATGTTAAAGAATGAATTTTAAGCCTTGAGACAATTGAGACATGGATTGTGTATGTGTGCCATTCAGAGGGTGAATGTGCAAGACAAAAATACTTAAGTGCCTTTGAAAGGGCTATGGTAGTAAGTGTGAGGCGCACTGGTTTGAGTGTGTCAAAAACTGCAATGCTGCTGGGTTTTTCCACGCTCAACAGTTTCCTCTGTGTATCAAGAATGGTCCACCAGCCAAAGGGCATCCAGCCGAAAGGGGTGCAACTCAATATTAGGAAGTTGATCCTAATGTTTTGTACACTCAGAGTATACGTTACAGCCATCTCTTAAACTAAAAGGTTTCATCAGGGATTTATCGCTAACACTTGAGTCGACCTTGGCGCCAAACATCCTCCAATTTTTTAAGACCAAGTTAAATTGCACTTCTTGACACTGACCGTCTGAAGTTGCCATGGCCCCAACTCCCATAAGAATGAATTAATAAAACAATGCTGGAATGCATAAAAAGGGGACGACATATTACTGTGCAAAGCCGATGCCAACAGGGAAGGGGCCATGTGTAGTGATGGACAGGTGTGTTAATCAGCGAGGATGGCTGTGAGGGAGAGGTGAGCATCAGAGCACTGCCCGGATGTATGTAATGTAGAACCGGCTCACTCATAGACACCCTCTACTGCCTCTCTCACGCAGCGATACCGCCGCCAACATGTTAATCCTACTTTCACAATGCAAGCGCTTTTTCAAGACACTGCACACATACACATATGAAGATAATAGAAGTGCTCATTCACAAGAAGTGCTCCAACAACCAGAGTTGATATCGCGAGTGAGTTTGAAGTGAAAGAGGTTGCATACATACGACACAATGAAAATAATGTACTGTAATAAAAGACTGAGTTCTGCTGGTGGAACGAGACCAGGGTCTCTATGATTGGACATTCTGGATAAAGCACAGTTCAGCTGGTTAAGAAGTAGAAGAAGAATGCCCAAATGTGACATCACTGGACAAGGTAGCTCACCACAAAGCACCAGAGGACACAGAGCCAGAATACATTGATTCATTTTTTTTAATACAAAAACTAAAAGCTAAATAAAATATGCCATTTAGCAGAAACTTCTATCCGAATCTGTGTATCAGCATTTGTTTAGTGTTTTTCAGGATTACAAGTGGTGAAGCTTTGTTTGACAACTAATGACGTGCTTCAGAGTCGGGTATACTGTACATGCTGGCAAGTCCTCTACAGTTTTATGCAAAGACAGGCCACCTGAGTAGAGAACAGTAAAGACCAGTATTCTACAGAAATGTCTGCACTGAGAGGTAAGACCTGCAGGTAGACGTTCCTCTTCCAACAGTCAATCACCGCTCCACAACTCCACTCTTCTTGGCACTGATATCACACGGGTTTCCCTTCACTACTTTCCCTAACTTCACCCTCCTCCCCTTAGCTCCCTGCCTTCATGCCTCTCCTCACACCCCCCAACCCCTGCCCTGCATCCACTCACCACTCAAGGGCTTATTCTTGGAGTGGAAAATAAATCCACTGCAACAAGTGCTATTTCCAGCTGAGATAAGACAAGACAAGCAGTATTACGTCATCTTCTGCCAGCTTGGCTCCCACATAAGGATTCTTATAAACATAATTTCCATTATTCATAATGATCTTCATTAAATTAAAAAGTAACCAACAAAAATGAGGTATTCTTGTGATAAAATTTCGATAAAAGAGAGGATCCCGTTATTGAACTAATGTGCATATTTGATCAGATTAGAGCAAGATATTACTACGTTGAGCATCGCATCTGCTTACTCTGGGCAATTACGCTTACAGTAAGGAACACTATGTACTGCAAGATATGTGGTTAGAAGGAAACAGTAAAAAGAACCAACTGGACCTCTTCAGTGAGAGCACACATTCTTCATGCCGGAGGCGGTTTTATGTCTTCAACGCTGGCTTTGTTTTCAACAGACCACACAAAGCCGCTGCAATAGGTGCCCCTCGAGTAAGAGTTTGAAACAGAGCTGACATTGACACTACAATGTAACAATGTATGTTAAAAACAGACGCTTCAGTAGAAATGTGAGTAAAGAACATGTAACAACTTCTGTAATGTTACAAAGATACAATACATACTGTACGCCTGTGAGATTCAAATGAACTGTAAACGGTCACCTTCTCACAGCTTCACTCAGTCTAAAATAGATATTGGTAGTTATACTGTATACAGTCCTATTAAATCATGCATTGGGTGGACACCTTTCATTCAAATCTGACTAAATAAACCTGAGTGAGTTAGTCAGAGCACAACGATCCATATCCGAAAGGACTTTTGTATCGATAATGACTGGACTAATTGTATAGATTATAGACGGACTGAGAACATTTTCCTGATGATCATGCTGTAGAGGAGCAAAGTGCTGATCTCTTAGACCAGAAGGATTTGTCTTGAGAGAAAAAAAGGCAGAACAGGAACATGTAGCATGTGAGACTGAGAATGTATGGGTTGTAAGACGACAACACAAAATGGGCATTATTTTGCTTCGATAAAGTTTGAGCATGCCTGATCCTGAGTGAGGTCTGTTCAAAGTTTAAAACTGGAATGCTTTAGTTATGAGACTCTTCTATATGCCTCTGAGTTCTAGCACCTATCTGGACTAACTGAGTCCTCATTCATCTGACAGACCATAAGACTCAATGTCTTAGGCCACGTTTACAACAGGCCCATTATACCTGTATAGTCTTTGATATGGGCATACTCTAATTTAGACAAAAAGCCTCACAAAGTATGACGAGATATTCTTGTCCTTGTGTGGAGACAATTTTGAATAAATATTTTGTTAGGGTACACAAAGTATGTATAAGAAATGTAAGCATGCATTATGCTAAATAAAATAAAGATGCTTGTTTAAAAATGCTATAAAGAAAGAAATGAAAACATGAGGGTAACACAACATTTACACCGCCAATGTAAAGTCTACACCACCTCTTACTTTTTTTCATATTTTGTTGCGTTACAAAGTGGGATTGAAGTCAATTTAATTGTATATTTTTTGTCACTGATCTACACAAAATACTCCATAAGGTGGAAGTTTAAAGAACATTCTACACATGTTTACAAATTAATAAAAACTGAAATGACTGAAATATAGCTCTTGCACAACTATTCACCCCTTTGTTTAGGCAAGCCTAAAGTAGTTCAGAAGTACCATTTGGCTGAAGAAATCACATAAGTTACATGGACTCTGTGTGAAATAATAGCGGTTGAACTGATTTTTGAACGACTAACCCTTCCTCTGTCCATCATACATACAACATCTCTAAGGTCCCTCAGTCAACTATTGAATTTTAAGCACAGATTCAACTACAAGACCAGGTATGCTTTTGGAAAGACTCAAAGAAGGGCAGTGATTGGTAGATGGGTAACAATAACAAACCAGAGATTGAATATCTCTTTAAGCATCGTCAAGTTAATAATAAACGCTGTGGGTGATGTATTAAACCACCCAGAGACATCAAAAATGCAGTCGTCCTTCTGAACTGAGCTGCAGGACAGGATGGAAACTGCTTCGGGATGTCATCATGGTGATTTTAAAACAGTTACAGAATTCAATGGCTGTAATGGGAGAAAACAGAGGATGCATCAACAAGATTGTAGTGACTCGACAATAATGACCTAAATGACAGTTAAAAGAGAATACAGATACAGATACAGATTACAAATATTCCAAAACATGCATACAGTGCCTTGCGAAAGTATTCGGCCCCCTTGAACTTTGCGACCTTTTGCCACATTTCAGGCTTCAAACATAAAGATATAAAACTATTTTTTTGTGAAGAATCAACAACAAGTGGGACACAATCATGAAGTGGAACGACATTTATTGGATATTTCAAACTTTTTTAACAAATCAAAAACTGAAAAATTGGGAGTGCAAAATTATTCAGCCCCCTTAAGTTGATACTTTGTAGCGCCACCTTTTGCTGCGATTACAGCTGTAAGTCGCTTCGGGTATGTCTCTATCAGTTTTGCACATCGAGAGACTGACATTTTTTCCCATTCCTCCTTGCAAAACAGCTCGAGCTCAGTGAGGTTGGATGGAGAGCATTTGTGAACAGCAGTTTTCAGTTCTTTCCACAGATTCTCGATTGGATTCAGGTCTGGACTTTGACTTGGCCATTCTAACACCTGGATATGTTTATTTTTGAACCATTCCATTGTAGATTTTGCTTTATGTTTTGGATCATTGTCTTGTTGGAAGACAAATCTCCGTCCCAGTCTCAGGTCTTTTGCAGACTCCATCAGGTTTTCTTCCAGAATGGTCCTGTATTTGGCTCCATCCATCTTCCCATCAATTTTAACCATCTTCCCTGTCCCTGCTGAAGAAAAGCAGGCCCAAACCATGATGCTGCCACCACCATGTTTGACAGTGGGGATGGTGTGTTCAGGGTGATGAGCTGTGTTGCTTTTACGCCAAACATAACGTTTTGCATTGTTGCCAAAAAGTTCAATTTTGGTTTCATCTGACCAGAGCACCTTCTTCCACATGTTTGGTGTGTCTCCCAGGTGGCTTGTGGCAAACTTTAAACAACACTTTTTATGGATATCTTTAAGAAATGGCTTTCTTCTTGCCAATCTTCCATAAAGGCCAGATTTGTGCAATATACGACTGATTGTTGTCCTATGGACAGAGTCTCCCACCTCAGCTGTAGATCTCTGCAGTTCATCCAGAGTGATCATGGGCTTCTTGGCTGCATCTCTGATCAGTCTTCTCCTTGTATGAGCTGAAAGTTTAGAGGGACGGCCAGGTCTTGGTAGATTTGCAGTGGTCTGATACTCCTTCCATTTCAATATTATCGCTTGCACAGTGCTCCTTGGGATGTTTAAAGCTTGGGAAATCTTTTTTGTATCCAAATCCGGCTTTAAACTTCTTGACAACAGTATCTCGGACCTGCCTGGTGTGTTCCTTGTTCTTCATGATGCTCTCTGCGCTTTTGACGGACCTCTGAGACTATCACAGTGCAGGTGCATTTATACGGAGACTTGATTACACACAGGTGGATTGTATTTATCATCATTAGTCATTTAGGTCAACATTGGATCATTCAGAGATCCTCACTGAACTTCTGGAGAGAGTTTGCTGCACTGAAAGTAAAAGGGCTGAATAATTTTGCACGCCCAATTTTTCAGTTTTTGATTTGTTAAAAAAGTTTGAAATATCCAATAAATGTCGTTCCACTTCATGATTGTGTCCCACTTGTTGTTGATTCTTCACAAAAAAAGACAGTTTTATATCTTTATGTTTGAAGCCTGAAATGTGGCAAAAGGTCGCAAAGTTCAAGGGGGCCGAATACTTTCGCAAGGCAGGTATGTATGCAACAAGGCACTAAAGTAATATTGCAACAACAACAAAAAAACAGCAAATGAATGCACATTTTGGCCTAAATGCAAAGCATTATGTTTTGGGCAAATCCAACACAACACATCACTGAGTTACTGCCTTCTTATTTTCCAGCATGGTGGTGGCTGCATCATGGTATGGGTATGTTTGACATCGGCAAAGACGGGGGAGTTTTCAGGATGAAAAGAAAAGACGGGGCTAAGCACTGGAAAAATCTTAGAGGAAACCCTGCTTCAGTCTGCTTTACACCAGACACCTGGAGAGGAATTCACCTTTCAGCAGGACAATAACCTAAAACACAAAGCCAAATCTACACTGGTGTTGCTTACCAAGAAGACAGTGCATGTTCCTGAGAACCAAGTTACAGTTTTGACTTAAATCTGTGTGAATTTGTTGGGCAAGACTTGAACATTGCTGTCTCGCCATTATCCCCAACACCTTGACAGAGCTTGAAGAACTGTTTAAAGAATAATGGGAAAATATTGTGCAATCCATATGTGCAAAGCTTTTATGAGACTTACCCAAGAAGACTGAGGTGATTCTAACATGTATTGACTCAGGAGGGTGAATACTTACCTAACAAGTTATATTAAAGTTCGTTTTTTTCATGAATCTTTAAAAAAAATAGAATTTTTCTTCCACTTTAAAATGACAGAGTATATAAAAATGTCAATTAAATCCATTTTAATTCCACTTTGTAACACAAAAAAATTTGAAAAAAGTTCAAAGGGGTGTAGACTTTACATGTGATATTGTGAAAGACCTCAGGCTGGCGAGAGTCAAAAGTACAAAGAAAGACGGGAAATATGGCTGAAAATAGAAGTGGTTTCTAGGTCTATTTCTCTATGATATTTCCATCCCCCTCACCTGCAGAGGGAGGAGCTTAGACACAGCTGAGAAAGGATGAGTGAGATGGCATCACAAAGGATGAGGCCTCCTGACGGAGCCTTGTTCATATGTAGTAGGTCTAGTAACAAGCTACCATATATTAGGCCTGGTAACTAAAATGCTGCATTATTTACCTAAGTTGAAAAGTGATTTGCGGTAATTGGTCAATTAAAAATGTTTATCTTTTCCGGTCCAAAGTAGATGTGACGACAGTTGGAAACTCAAATCTAATGGAACGACTGATAAAGGGGGAAAAGGGCAATAAACAGAGATCTGAGACAGGCCGTTATGTACCATACGTGTCATTTCCTGTAGGGAATACGCATCGATGTATACAGAAAGAAGGGGACAGGAAATGATTCCTGAAAGTAGTGAAGGCTATGAATTAAACAGTTAAAAAACAGATTCTAAAAGATGCACCTATCTGCATGACACAATTAAAATCACCAACAAACCGTCCTGTAAAGAAATGAGGTAGTGCTGTTGACTGGGAGCAAAACCAGGAGACCGCTGCTATAAGATGTGTTATTTTGTCATACACCTGCACATCTCATCTAGTCCTCCCCCCCAAAATAATGCTACCTATATCAACTACATGTACTATATGCGGTTCCTTCAAAATGATCTTCAATTGTCTAATTTATTTTCCCTTTTCAACATATTTGTCCTATTTTTATTGAATATAATCATCTATATAAATAAACAGAGGTTAAAAATGCTCCTAAAATATTAGGCACCTGAGACCCCCAAGCTCCATTCAGGGAATGTGTGTGTGGATCCTGAGACAGCAGGAGGTTGGAGAGAGAGAGAGAGACAGGTCTGTGTCTAAATATAAGGCTTCTTTCCTGGTGCTGGGGCAGGCAGCATCCATACAGTGGAACAGCCAATAGGAACAGCTCAGTCATTTGAAAGGAGCCAGAGTGAGAGTGAAAGGGCCACATGGTCACGGTTCTGCTCTATCTTCATCCATGGTGCTGAATCAAGAGCCTCTCCACCACCATCAGCTGACCAAAGGTAGGTCTTGAAGTACCACACGCCCACGCTCATTCTAAGAGTCCAACAGGTCAAGGCTTATGAAAAAAGGAATATCCTGCTTTCTACACTATGATTCCGTCATCGTACGTCTGTAATAGGAGCCTGTAGCAAAGTACAGATTAAGGCCAGACTAACATACTGCTGCTATGCAACAAAATGAATACCCATACATACTAGCACTAAAAAATATATACTGTATATATACACATATAAAACAATGGATTCAAAGTACTGAGCCAGGAAGAAGAAAATCAGATACTGAGGTGCTTTAAAAAACAAAACATTTGATTCATCGTGGATGAGAAAAAGAAAGAAGTCCAGTTGGTCTTTGTGTGGGGGTTTGTTCCTCTTGCTAAGGGCACAGGTAGCTGTGCACTGCTGAGTTAGAGTGGACAAGGCCGGCGCTGACGAAAGGAGAGGGGGCCGGGGGAGGGGGGCAGTGTCTGGAGTCCCCATTCCCCAGGGTCTCCTGCCCTGGCCGCAGGGGCTTGGTGGAGTGGAAGCCGTTGGTGAGCCCCATTTCCGGGTGCCGCCCCACATCTACAGTCAGCTGCGCTGCCACGCCCACCATGCCCCCAACAATGCCCTCTGGCTGCCCATTATGATTGGACACTGGCTCCAGGACAGGGCCGGATGGGACCTTGGGTAGGGGTTGTGTCTGTAGGGACTCCTCCCCTGGTGATAGAAGTTGTGGTGCCTGGGCAGCCTGACTGACTGGCTCCTCTAGAAGATGTGGTGCCTGGGCAGGCTGTCTCACTGGCTCCCCTGGATGTTGTGTCCCCTTTGGGTGTAAAGGGGCCTGGGCAGGCTGTCTGACTGGGGAGTAAGCTGCCTCGGACAGTGAAGGCCCCCTGGTGGCCTGAGAGTGCTCTTCCGTGTCACTCTGCGCCTCCTGCTGCTCCTTCTCCAGGTCGTTCAGCTCAGAGTGAACTATGACCTCTGCCTCCACCTGGTTACTACTGCACAGGGAGGAGTCCAGTTGGTCCTCGGGGTTGCCCTGAAACACACCACACACAGTTAGCAGATATTTAATGATTTAATTTCATACAGTCAGCCCATGTAACAGTGGAGTCCTACAAGGCAGTGTGTTTGTACTCCTGTTGTTCTGTATTAACATAGAACTGTAAATGAACTTACACCAGTGGTGTCAATCATAACTGAAAGGCAGCCATAATACAATTATAAACACAGTCATTATTTCTTGCTATGCTATCCAGCTTTCTGAACTGCTTACCATTCTCTAAATGAAATTACTGAGAATGCGACTGAAATGTCACCAGTAAAATAGAGCAGTGGTGGTATGAGGTGTGACTGCAAAATAAACGAGGGATTCATTATAGATTAATTACAGCTTTCCCCTCCTACACTTTTGAAGGGTATGAGAGTGCCTTAACAGTGGCAGAGTAATTCATTTATCAGATGCACGATCAAGCGGCTCATTCAGCTTTCAGCCAGTGTCACATTCTAATTAGCTATACGTCATCCTGACACCTCGTTCACTGTTTCATTACTTCCTGTTCAGCTCTCACACACACCACTCTACCTCTAAACCAGCTCTTACTGCTCTTCTAGACGCATGCTTGCACACACAAACCACTTTCTACCCCATCTACCTCTTATTCTTGTACACACACACACACACGCACACACACACCTTGCCATTCTCTGTGGTGTCCATGTCCAAAGTTCCATTGTTGAGCGTTGGAGAGTCCTCTGTGATGGTATCCCTGTATTTGGAGATCCGGTTGGCCCAGTTACGACTAACTGACCCATTCCAAGCAGCCTGGAGAATGACAAGGTCAGAAGAAAAACACGACTCAACAAGTAATCTTGAAAAGTACTATATTTGTAGTTGTTTCTAGTGTGGTATCTAGTGTCCTGACTACTCACCATGAGCTCAGCTCCTAGGGCATCGTCCCCTATTCCTACATTACCCATGAGGCTGTGCTCCTCAGTGGGCTCTGTGAGGGGCTGGGCGCAGTCATGTTCATGGTCCAGGCTGCCCAGGGGCATCAGGGTCTCTAGCTCATGGCAATCACTGCATTCTGGCACCATGGTGGGCACAGACCGACACCCATGATGGTACTGTGGGGGCAGAGCAGTGGAGTCCAGCCCTTCAGACACCTCTCTGGTTACACAGCACAGAGGAGTGACACAGGTTAAGGATTAGAGTTATGTCACTGCACATGGTTTAACCTCAGAGCACAGTATAAAAACAAGGATGATCATTAACAATTGTGGTTTTTATAGGAAAACGTCTGGATTTTTCCAATGAAGCCCTTTATTGACTTCCCCAGAGTCAGATGAACTCGTGGATACCATTTGTATGTCTCTGCGTCCAGTACAAAGGAAGTTGGAGGTAGTTTCGCGAGCCAATGCTAACTAGCATTAGTGCAATGCCTGGAAGTCTATAGGTATTAGAGGTCGACTGATTAATCGGAATGGCCGATTAATTAGGGACGATTTCAAGTTTTCATAACAATTGGAAATCTGTATTTTCGGATGCAGATTTTGCCGATTTTTTTTACACCTTTATTTAACTAGGCAAGTCAGTTAATAATTGGGGCTAGGGGGCAGAATTTTCACTGTTGGATAAATAGCGTGCCTAATTTAAACTTCCTGCTACTCATGCCAAGAATATAAGATATGCATATTACTCATATATGTGGATAGAAAACACTGAGGTTTCTAAAACTGTTTGAATCATGTCTGAGTATAACAGAACTTACGTAGCAGGCAAAACCCAGAGGACTAACTGTTCAGAATAAAAAATGTTTCCCCTCTCTGTTCCCTGGGTTGTCATTGCCAAGGGATACTTCATAGGAACCTGTTTTCAGTTCCTACCGCTTCCACTGGATGTCACCAGTCTTTGAAATTTGGTTGAGGTTATTCCTTTGTGCAATGAAGAAGTAGGCCAACTCGGAACTGGGTAACACTTTTGTGAGTTGCGCAAGACTTGAAAAGCAGCGCTGGTTTGTTTTCATTCCTGTATTGAACACAGATTGCTCCGTCTACAATTTGATTGATTATTAAAGTTTAAAAATACCTAAAGTTGTATTACAAAAGTAGTAAATATTTTGGCAAAGTTTATAGGCAACTTTTGAAAAATTTTGTAGTGACGTTGCGTTTTTTGTAAGCTGTTTTTTTCTGGATCAAATGCGCTTTATAAAATGGACATTTTTAATGTATATGGATGGAATTAATCGAACAAAATGACCAATTGTGATGTTTATGGGACATATTGGAGTGCCAACAAAAGAAGCTCGTCAAAGGTAAAGGATGTTTTATATTTTATTTCAGCGTTTTGTGTAGCGCCTGCAGGGTTGAAATATGCTAACTCCTTTGCTTACTGCTGGTGCAGATGGTGCAGATAATAGCTTCTTATGCTTTCGCCGAAAAGCATTTTAAAAATCTGACATGTTGGCTGGATTCACAACGAGTGTAGCTTTAATTGAGTATCTTACATGTGTGATTTAATGAAAGTTAGAATTTTATAGTACTTTATTTGAATCTGGCGCTCTGCATTTTCCCTGGCAATTGGCCAGTTGAGACATTTGCGTCCCGCCTAACTAGTTTTAAGAACACATTCTTATTTTCAATGACGGCCTGTGATGGTCTGTGTTTATCTGGTCTCCACGTTGATTGACAGGAATGGGATAGCAAACAAAGCAATGCAATCAAACAGCGAAAGCGGACGTGGGGGACCTGTCTGCCTGCAGCGGGATCAAATAAGAGACATGAACTGCACTAGAGCAGAGCTGCATTGCAATATTGATGCTTTACTGGGGAAACAGTGGACAAAGAGAATACATTTTTTTTATTTTACCTTTATTTAACTAGGCAAGTCAGTTAAGAACAAATTCTTATTTTCAATTATGGCCTAGGAACGGTGGGTTAACTGCCTTGTTCAGGGGCAGAACGACAGATTTTTACTTTGTCAGCTCTGGGATTCAATCTTGCAACCTTACGGTTACTAGTCTAACACTCTAACCACCTGCCTCTCATTGCACTCCACGAGGAGCCTGCCTGTTATGCAAATGCAGTAGAAGCCAAGGTAAGTTGCTAGCTAGCATTAAACTTATCTTATTAAAAACAATCAATCATAATCACTAGTTAACTACAGATGGTTGATGATATTACTAGTTTATCTAGCGTGTCCTGCGTTGCATATAATCGATGCAACGCTGGGGGATGATTTAACAAAAGTGCATTTTGCGAAAAAAGCACAATCGTTGGACGACTGTACCTAACCATAAACACCAATGCCTTTCTTAAAATCAATACACAGAAGTATATATTTTTAAACCTGCATATTTAGCTAAAAGAAATCCAGGTTAGCTGGCAATATTAACCAGGTTAAATTGTGTCACTTCTCTTCTGTTCATTGCACCAGAGTAGTTGTTATGCAACAGTTTGGGCCGCCTGGCTCATTGCGAACTAATTTGCCAGAATATTACGTAAATATGACATAACATTGAAGGTTGTACAATGTAACAAGAATATTTAGACTTAGGGATGCCACCCGTTAGATAAAATACAGAATGGTTCCGTATTTCACTGAAAGACTAAACGTCTTGTTTACGAGATGATAGTTTCCGGATTCGACCATATTTCTGTGCGTTATTATGTTATAATTAAGTCTATGATTTGATAGAGCAGTCTGAGTGAGTGGTGGTAAGCAGCAGCAGGCTCGTAAGCATTCATTCAAACAGCACTTTCGTGTGTTTTGCCAGCAGCTCTTCGCAAGCACAGCGCTGTTTATGACTTCAAGCCTATTAACTCCCGAGATTAGGCTGGTGTAACCGATGTGAAATGGCTAGCTAGTTAGCGGGGTGCGCGCTAATAGTGTTTCAAACGTCACTCATTTGGGCCGCGGATTTTGTGGAGCAATGGGTAACGCTGCTTCGAGTGTGGCTGTTGTCGATGTGTTCCTGGTTCGAGCCCAGGTAGGGGCGAGGAGAGGGACGGAAGCTATACTATTACACTGGCAATACTAAAGCGCCTATAAGAACATCCAATAGTCAAAGGTATATGAAATACAAATGGTATAGAGAGAAATAGTCCTATAAATACTATAATAACTACAACCTAAAACCTCTTACCTTGGAATATTGAAGTCTCATGTTAAAAGGAACCACCAACTTTCATATGTTCTCATGTTCTGAGCAAGGAACTCAAACGTTAGCTTTTTTACATGGCACATATTGCACATTTACTTCTCCAACACTTTGTTTTTGCATTATTTAAACCAAATTGAACATGTTTCATTATTTATTTGAGGCTAAATTGATTTTTATTGATGTATTATATTAAGTTAAAATAAGTGTTCATTCAGTATTGTTGTAATTGTCATTATTTCAAATAAACACTTATTTTTATTATTTTTATTTTTTTAAATCGGCCGATTAAATCGGCATTGGCTTTTTTTGGTCCTCCAATAATTGGTATCGGCGTTGTATATACTAACATGCTAGCAGATACCATAGACTTCTAGTCATTGTGCTAAAGTGAAATGACCTCTAACTTCCTTCATACTGGACAAAGAGACATGGACATGGTATCCATGAGTTCATCTGCCTCTGGGGAAGTAGATAAAGGAAGGCCTCATTGGGATGTTGGCAAAGTATCCTTTTAAAAACAAATATGAGGAATGCATTGTCATAGACAGTCATTACAACTATAACAGTAGGATGAACAAAATATTGTCACTCCACCTCAAATTGTGATGGCTAGCTGGATTCACTATATATAGTACACACTGGAATTCAAATGAGCTAAATACCAAAACAGACAGTAATAATAGTTGTTCCATATTAATGCAAAATTATTCAAAATTATTCACATCTGAAATGTCAAATGTGCAGCATGAAGACATGGACCCCCCCTGGGTCTCACACAAAAGTCATCCTAATTCTGTAGCTATATAAAACATCTCCAAAACCTCCACTTCTATTTAAATCAGTTTACTGCTCTCCCTGCCAAACCCAATGCAGGCAAACATGACTTTTGTTTCATATTCTTTCCTGCTCATTAACCGCACAGCTTCATAATAGACCAAGAGCAGCAGCCATCTGTGGTGCTCTGTCTTTCAGGACACACTCCCCAACATCTGCCTGTCTGTCTCTCTGCTGCTGCAGCTTCACACACACACACACACACACACACCCTTAAATCTTACAATGCCAGTGAAAGCTTAATGATCCTCAAATCCTAGACGTACATACTAAAGTAGACATACTAAAATAGACAGTCATTTGCTTTCAGGTGGCCTCTTCTTACCTGGCCTTGCCGTTGCGGAAGCTGACACACATACAAAGGAGCATGCTGAGCAGCCCCAGACACACACCAACTATGATGCCTGTCACTGCATGGATGTCCAGCTCTATAGAGAACAGAGAACAGCCCAGGAAAGGCATGCAGGAAACGGGGAGAGAAAACAGACGAGATACTGGATGAGTATCTGAACCTGTCAGCACAGGACGCAGTTAGAGAACAGAAGGTAAGTGGGAGGATGAATGATAATATAGTGTATATGTAGTATGATGACAGCCGGATTCCACCGCTCAATCAATTTCAGCGGGCCATGAAGGAACCAATTCACACTTCCAGGGAGGGAGATATTAATTGAGCTTGGGCAATTGCTGTCTATCTGGCAGCAGAGTGGAGAGAGGACAGATGGTGCTCGCTCCGCTCTCGCCCGCCCACAATCACATTGCATTTACTACTCAGCAGGACCAGAATAAACCTGCTACTCGGTCATCTTAGATGGTCTCCCAGAGGAGGATGGACTCCCCTAGCGCCAATGTTGTGACCTTTTTCTTCTGCTCTCGCCTGGCTTGCTTCTAGATGCTCGAGTTTAGCTGTTGTGCTCATTATTCTCTGATGGACAAAGTGTAATTGGGCTACAAATAGATAATGACTGATGGAGGTCTCCTTGAGAAGCCCAATGAAACTGCAGTAGTATTCAACAGTGTGCACATATCCTTCTTTCTTTTTCCCTGCCAAGCCGCCATAGAATGAGCCGCTCTGTCACAGGCCCCTTCACCGTGGTTATAGGCAAGGTGTCATCCACAGCTCTTCTGCTTCTCAAAATCAGATATGAATTTGAGTCACAGAGCTCTCTGGGTGCAGCGTGTGCTGAGGCCACCCCTTTAATATTCACCTCAGAAGGCCAGAGAGTGAGGAGAGATATGACACAGGCTCCCCAAAGTGACAGCCTCCTGCAGGCTTCTCTGCCCCACTGGCAGGGATGGATTAACCACTTTAAAGGACTCTGTGTGAGTGTGTGTGTGTGTGTGTGTGTGTGTGTGTGTTAGGAAATACTTATGTAAGTAATGACACACACACCATCACAGTAGACAGTAGACCCACTCACCATATTTCCTGGGAGGAGTGTGCACATCCTTCACTGGGGAGTAAGGCCCCACCCCCACCTCAGTGGATGCCCTCATCTTAAAGAAGTATTGTGTCCCACTAGACAGCCCTGCTACCTCAGCACTCATGATGGTCCCTAAGAGGGAGGGAGAGAGAGGGAGAGGGAGGTAAGTGTGTGAGTCATTAACAGTCTCATTTGCATCCACTTATAGAACCCACACAGTTCCTCGCAACAGCCGCAGCTTCAACCACCCACCATCTTGGGAGAGGTTGTTCCACAGGTGCTCAGGCTGGCTGAGGTTGATGGTGTATAGGATCCTGTAGCTGATGATGATGCCATTGGGCTCCACAGGCGGGCGCCAGTTCACCAACACAGAGGAGGAGTCCAAGGCACTGAGCTGCAGCTCCGCTGGGGGGGTGGAGGGTACTGGGGACACAGGGGGTGGGGGGGGAGTCAGTAATCACACCACAGAAATAAAGCACAACAGCGGGCTGGCCACACAGGCTTTGTGTGGCTGGCTGGGACAGGTGTGACACCCCTCTGGGACAAGGTGCCCTTGCCACCTGGTCATAAAGTGGGGGCTGAGGGCAGGGACTGGGTCTCAGGTGACAGAGGGTGGTAGTATGGGATCCGGCAGGCAGCTACCCCGGCTGTGTCAAACCAAAGACCCCTACTTCGTTGCCCTGGTAATGAATCCCGTGCTGACTGGCCCCTCCTGGCCATTATTCACAAAGCGTCTCAATGCTGATCTAGGATCAGTTTGACATTTTAGATCATAATGAACAAGACAGAGAGGACTTGAACCTAGAACAGCACTCGTCCCTGGCTCCTCCCTGACACCACATGGCTGAACTGATTGACGGGCCCTGCCAATTATCTCCCTACGCCCCTAAAGATGAATCCCTTCTCTGTTAACCTGCCTCAATCACACTTGCTCAGTCTCACACATAGACAGTTTTGTATTGCTATCCTTGTGGGGACCAAATAATTGATTCCCATCCAAAATCCCATTTTCTCTAACCCTAAATCTAACCCTAGCCTTAACCCTTGACCTAACCGTAACCCTAACCATAACCCCAAACCTCTAACCCTAAAACTAACCTAACCTTAACTCCTAACCCCTAACCTAATTGTAACCCTAAACCCAACCCCTAAGCCTAAAATAGCATTTTTCGCTGTGGGGGCCGTCAAAATCAACCCACCTGGTCCGTATTTTCCTTGTTTTACTATACTTGTGAGGACTTCTGGTGCCCACAAGGATAGTAAAACAAAAAAACACACATACACCAACGAACTACACACCTCTGTCAGAAACAAAAACACCCACACAGAGGAAGTGAAAGTGAGCGACAGAGCATACTGAACGCAAGCATCCACCTTTATGTTACACTGGATGCACAGATTTGTCCACTACACTGATGAGAACAGGCGAGACTTACTGTCAGTGAGAGTGGACTCCTCCACGGTGGCGCTGAAGGGACCAACCACGTCTCCTCCATTGGACTGCACAGCCAGCTCATAGCGGGTGTAGGGTTTTAGCGCCCCCAAGAGGATCTCCTGAGCAGAGCTGCAAAACACAGTTTGGGAGAGAAAAAAATAATGAAAGAATGAATCACAAATGGGAAAACTTGCACGTCCTTCCTTCCATTCATAACCTGAATATCGATTTAGCCATTCTGGAAGAAATATTACAGATAATGGAATTTGGAACTTCCATTTTCCTCTAAAATGAGCTGGATACCTGGTATAGTAGGAGACCATGAGATGTGTTGTGTTTGGGGTGGTGGTCCCTGACTGACCTGGTGTAGTAGGAGACCATGAGATGTGTTTTGTTTGGGGTGGTGGTCCCTGACTGACCTGGTGTAGTAAGAGACCAGGAGATGTGTTGTGTTTGGGATGGTGGTCCCTGACTGACCTGGTGTAGTAAGAGACCAGGAGATGTGGTGTGTTTGGGATGGTCCCTGACTGACCTGGTGTAGTAAGAGACCAGGAGATGAGTTGTGTTTGGGATGGTCCCTGACTGACCTGGTGTAGTAGGAGACCAGGAGATGTGTTGTGTTGGGGGTGGTGGTGGTCCCTGACTGACCTGGTGTAGTAAGAGACCAGGAGATGTGTTGTGTTGGGGGTGGTGGTCCCTGACTGACCTGGTGTAGTAGGAGACCAGGAGATGTGTTGTGTTTGGGATGGTCCCTGACTGAGCTGGTGTAGTAAGAGACCAGGAGATGTGTTGTGTTTGGGATGGTCCCTGACTGACCTGGTGTAGTAGGAGACCAGGAGATGTGTTGTGTTGGGGGTGGTGGTGGTCCCTGACTGACCTGGTGTAGTAAGAGACCAGGAGATGTGTTGTGTTGGGGGTGGTGGACACTGACTGACCTGGTGTAGTAAGAGACCAGGAGATGTGTTGTGTTTGGGATGGTCCCTGACTGACCTGGTATAGTAAGAGACCAGGAGATGTGGTGTGTTGGGGTGGTGGTGGTCCCTGACTGACCTGGTGTAGTAAGAGACCAGGAGATGTGGTGTGTTGGGGTGGTGGTGGTCCCTGACTGACCTGGTGTAGTAAGAGACCAGGAGATGTGTTGTGTTGGGGGTGGTGGTGGTCCCTGACTGACCTGGTGTAGTAAGAGACCAGGAGATGTGTTGTGTTTGGGATGGTCCCTGACTGACCTGGTATAGTAAGAGACCAGGAGATGTGGTGTGTTGGGGTGGTGGTGGTCCCTGACTGACCTGGTATAGTAGGAGACCAGGAGATGTGGTGTGTTGGGGTGGTGGTGGTCCCTGACTGACCTGGTATAGTAGGAGACCAGGAGATGTGTTGTGTTGGGGGTGGTGGTGGTCCCTGACTGACCTGGTGTAGTAAGAGACCAGGAGATGTGTTGTGTTGGGGGTGGTGGTCCCTGACTGACCTGGTGTAGTAGGAGACCAGGAGATGTGTTGTGTTTGGGGTGGTGGTCCCTGACTGACCTGGTGTAGTAAGAGACCAGGAGATGTGTTGTGTTTGGGATGGTCCCTGACTGACCTGGTGTAGTAAGAGACCAGGAGATGTGTTGTGTTTGGGATGGTCCCTGACTGACCTGGTGTAGTAAGAGACCAGGAGATGTGTTGTGTTTGGAATGGTCCCTGACTGACCTGGTGTAGTAAGAGACCAGGAGATGTGTTGTGTTGGGGGTGGTGGTGGTCCCTGACTGACCTGGTGTAGTAAGAGACCAGGAGATGTGTTGTGTTGGGGGTGGTGGTGGTCCCTGACTGACCTGGTGTAGTAAGAGACCAGGAGATGTGTTGTGTTTGGGATCGTCCCTGACTGACCTGGTATAGTAAGAGACCAGGAGATGTGGTGTGTTGGGGTGGTGGTGGTCCCTGACTGACCTGGTGTAGTAGGAGACCAGGAGATGTGTTGTGTTGGGGGTGGTGGTGGTCCCTGACTGACCTGGTGTAGTAAGAGACCAGGAGATGTGTTGTGTTGGGGGTGGTGGTGGTCCCTGACTGACCTGGTGTAGTAAGAGACCAGGAGATGTGTTGTGTTAGGGGTGGTGGTGGTCCCTGACTGACCTGGTGTAGTAAGAGACCAGGAGATGTGTTGTGTTGGGGGTGGTGGTGGTCCCTGACTGACCTGGTGTAGTAAGAGACCAGGAGATGTGTTGTGTTGGGGGTGGTGGTGGTCCCTGACTGACCTGGTGTAGTAAGAGACCAGGAGATGTGTTGTGTTTGGGATGGTCCCTGACTGACCTGGTGTAGTAAGAAACCAGGAGATGTGTTGTGTTTGGAATGGTCCCTGACTGACCTGGTGTAGTAAGAGACCAGGAGATGTGTTGTGTTGGGGTGGTGGTGGTCCCTGACTGACCTGGTGTAGTAAGAGACCAGGAGATGTGTTGTGTTTGGGGTGGTCCCTGACTGACCAGGTGTAGTAAGAGACCAGGAGATGTGTTGTGTTGGGGGTGGTCCCTGACTGACCTGGTGTAGTAAGAGACCAGGAGATGTGTTGTGTTTGGGGTGGTGGTGGTCCCTGACTGACCTGGTGTAGTAAGAGACCAGGAGATGTGTTGTGTTTGGAATGGTCCCTGACTGACCTGGTGTAGTAAGAGACCAGGAGATGTGTTGTGTTGGGGTGGTGGTGGTCCCTGACTGACCTGGTGTAGTAGGAGACCAGGAGATGTGTTGTGTTTGGAATGGTGGTGGTCCCTGACTGACCTGGTGTAGTAGGAGACCAGGAGATGTGTTGTGTTTGGGGTGGTGGTGGTCCCTGACTGACCTGGTGTAGTAAGAGACCAGGAGATGTGTTGTGTTTGGAATGGTCCCTGACTGACCTGGTGTAGTAAGAGACCAGGAGATGTGTTGTGTTGGGGTGGTGGTGGTCCCTGACTGACCTGGTGTAGTAAGAGACCAGGAGATGTGTTGTGTTTGGGATGGTCCCTGACTGACCTGGTGTATTTTTTTTATTTATTTTTATTTCACCTTTATTTAACCAGGTAGGCTAGTTGAGAACACGTTCTCATTTGCAACTGCGACCTGGCCAAGATAAAGCATAGCAGTATGAGCAGACAACACAGAGTTACACATGGAGTAAACAATTAACAAGTCAATAACACAGTAGAAAACAAAGGGGGAGTCTATATACAATGTGTGCAAAAGGCATGAGGTAGGCGAATAATTACAATTTTGCAGATTAACACTGGAGTGATAAATTATCAGATGGTCATGTACAGGTAGAGATATTGGTGTGCAAAAGAGCAGAAAAGTAAATAAATAAAAACAGTATGGGGATGAGGTAGGTGAAAATGGGTGGGCTATATACCAATAGACTATGTACAGCTGCAGCGATCGGTTAGCTGCTCAGATAGCTGATGTTTGAAGTTGGTGAGGGAGATAAAAGTCTCCAACTTCAGCGATTTTTGCAATTCGTTCCAGTCACAGGCAGCAGAGTACTGGAACGAAAGGCGGCCAAATGAGGTGTTGGCTTTAGGGATGATCAGTGAGATACACCTGCTGGAGCGCGTGCTACGGATGGGTGTTGCCATCGTGACCAGTGAGCTGAGATAAGGCGGAGCTTTACCTAGCATGGACTTGTAGATGACCTGGAGCCAGTGGGTCTGGCGACGAATATGTAGCGAGGGCCAGCCGACTAGAGCATACAAGTCGCAGTGGTGGGTGGTATAAGGTGCTTTAGTGACAAAACGGATGGCACTGTGATAGACTGCATCCAGTTTGCTGAGTAGAGTGTTGGAAGCCATTTTGTAGATGACATCGCCGAAGTCGAGGATCGGTAGGATAGTCAGTTTTACTAGGGTAAGCTTGGCGGCGTGAGTGAAGGAGGCTTTGTTGCGGAATAGAAAGCCGACTCTTGATTTGATTTTCGATTGGAGATGTTTGATATGAGTCTGGAAGGAGAGTTTGCAGTCTAGCCAGACACCTAGGTACTTATAGATGTCCACATATTCTAGGTCGGAACCATCCAGGGTGGTGATGCTGGGCGGGCATGCGGGTGCAGGCAGCAATCGGTTGAAAAGCATGCATTTGGTTTTACTAGCGTTTAAGAGCAGTCGGAGGCCACGGAAGGAGTGTTGTATGGCATTGAAGCTTGTTTGGAGGTTAGATAGCACAGTGTCCAATGACGGGCCGAAAGTATATAGAATGGTGTCGTCTGCGTAGAGGTGGATCAGGGAATCGCCCGCAGCAAGAGCAACATCATTGATGTATACAGAGAAAAGAGTCGGCCCGAGAATTGAACCCTGTGGCACCCCCATAGAGACTGCCAGAGGACCGGACAGCATGCCCTCCGATTTGACACACTGAACTCTGTCTGCAAAGTAATTGGTGAACCAGGCAAGGCAGTCATCCGAAAAACCGAGGCTACTGAGTCTGCCGATAAGAATATGGTGATTGACAGAGTCGAAAGCCTTGGCAAGGTCGATGAAGACGGCTGCACAGTACTGTCTTTTATCGATGGCGGTTATGATATCGTTTAGTACCTTGAGTGTGGCTGAGGTGCACCCGTGACCGGCTCGGAAACCAGATTGCACAGCGGAGAAGGTACAGTGGGATTCGAGATGGTCAGTGACCTGTTTGTTGACTTGGCTTTCGAAGACCTTAGATAGGCAGGGCAGGATGGATATAGGTCTGTAACAGTTTGGGTCCAGGGTGTCTCCCCCTTTGAAGAGGGGGATGACTGCGGCAGCTTTCCAATCCTTGGGGATCTCAGACGATATGAAAGAGAGGTTGAACAGGCTGGTAATAGGGGTTGCGACAATGGTGGCGGATAGTTTCAGAAATAGAGGGTCCAGATTGTCAAGCCCAGCTGATTTGTACGGGTCCAGGTTTTGCAGCTCTTTCAGAACATCTGCTATCTGGATTTGGGAAAAGGAGAACCTGGAGAGGCTTGGGCGAGGAGCAGCGGGGGGGGGCGGGGCTGTTGGCCGAGGTTGAAGTAGCCAGGCGGAAGGCATGGCCAGCCGTTGAGAAATGCTTATTGAAGTTTTCGATAATCATGGATTTATCGGTGGTGACCGTGTTACCTAGCCTCAGTGCAGTGGGCAGCTGGGAGGAGGTGCTCTTGTTCTTCATTGACTTCACAGTGTCCCAGAACTTTTTGGAGTTGGAGCTACAGGATGCAAACTTCTGCCTGAAGAAGCTGGCCTTAGCTTTCCTGACTGACTGCGTGTATTGGTTCCGGACTTCCCTGAACAGTTGCATATCACGGGGACTATTCGATGCTATTGCAGTCCGCCACAGGATGTTTTTGTGCTGGTCGAGGGCAGTCATGTCTGGGGTGAACCAAGGGCTGTATCTGTTCTTAGTTCTGCATTTTTTGAACGGAGCATGCTTATCTAAAATGGTGAGGAAGTTACTTTTAAAGAATGACCAGGCATCCTCAACTGACGGGATGAGGTCAATGTCCTTCCAGGATACCCGGGCCAGGTCGATTAGAAAGGCCTGCTCACAGAAGTGTTTTAGGGAGTGTTTGACAGTGATGAGGGGTGGTCGTTTGACTGCGGCTCCGTAGCGGATACAGGCAATGAGGCAGTGATCGCTGAGATCCTGGTTGAAGACAGCGGAGGTGTATTTGGAGGGCCAGTTGGTCAGGATGACGTCTATGAGGGTGCCCTTGTTTACAGAGTTAGGGTTGTACCTGGTGGGTTCCTTGATGATTTGTGTGAGATTGAGGGCATCTAGCTTAGATTGTAGGACTGCCGGGGTGTTAAGCATATCCCAGTTTAGGTCACCTAACAGAACAAACTCTGAAGCTAGATGGGGGGCGATCAATTCACAAATGGTGTCCAGGGCACAGCTGGGAGCTGAGGGAGGTCGGTAGCAGGCGGCAACAGTGAGAGACTTATTTCTGGAGAGAGTAATTTTCAAAATTAGTAGTTCGAACTGTTTGGGTATGGACCTGGAAAGTATGACATTACTTTGCAGGCTATCTCTGCAGTAGACTGCAACTCCTCCCCCTTTGGCAGTTCTATCTTGACGGAAGATGTTATAGTTGGGTATGGAAATCTCTGAATTTTTGGTGGCCTTCCTGAGCCAGGATTCAGACACAGCAAGGACATCAGGGTTAGCAGAGTGTGCTAGAGCAGTGAGTAAAACAAACTTAGGGAGGAGGCTTCTGATGTTGACGTGCATGAAACCAAGGCTTTTTCGATCACAGAAGTCAACAAATGAGGGTGCCTGGGGACATGCAGGGCCTGGGTTTACCTCCACATCACCCGCGGAACAGAGAAGGAGTAGTATGGAGACCAGGAGATGTGTTGTGTTTGGGGTGGTGGTGGTCCCTGACTGACCTGGTGTAGTAAGAGACCAGGAGATGTGTTGTGTTTGGGGTGGTGGTGGTCCCTGACTGACCTGGTGTAGTAAGAGACCAGGAGATGTCTTGTGTTTGGAATGGTCCCTGACTGAGCTGGTGTAGTAAGAGACCAGGAGATGTGTTGTGTTTGTGTTTGGAACCACTGACCTGGTGTAGTAGGACACAAGCGATGCGTTTCTGATGCCCGCCGGGCTGCAGCGTACGATGTAGTTGATGATGCGGACGTTGCTGAAGCGAGGTTTCTCCCAGCGCAGCCAGATGGATGTGGAGCTGTTGGCTGTAGCCTTGATGCTGCTGGGGGGCAGGGGAGGGGGGTTCCCCTTAGGCGGCGCTGCAAAAACACACTGCCAGTTTATACACAAATATTGGTATTGTACAGACTTTCTTTAACCTGTTAGATCTCTAGGGGCGCTATTTCATTTTTGGATAAAAAACGTTCCCGTTTTAAGCGCAATATTTTGTCACGAAAAGATGCTCGACTATGCATATTCTTGACAGTTTTGGAAAGAAAACACTCTGAAGTTTCAGAATCTGCAAAGATTTTGTCTGTAAGTGCCCCAGAACTCATTCTACAGGCGAAACCAAGATGATGCATCAACCAGGAATTAGCAGAATTTCTGAAGCTCTGTTTTCCATTGTCTCCTTATATGGCTGTGATTGCGCAAGGAATGAGCCTACACTTTCTGTCGTTCGCCCAAGGTCTTAGCAGCATTGTGACGTATTTGTAGGCATATCATTGGAAGATTGACCATAAGAGACTACATTTTCCAAGTGTCCGCCTGGTGTCCTGCGTGGAATTCGGTGCGCAATTGCCAGCTGCTCGTACCTATCCATTTGATATAGGGGAGAAACCATGTGTCCAAGAACGATGTATCAATGAAGAGATATGTGAAAAACACCTTGATGATTGATTCTAAACAACGTTTGCCATGTTTTCAGTCGATATTATGGAGTTAATTTGGAAAAAAGTTCGCGTTTTGAGGACTGAATTTTCGGATTTTTTTTGGTAGCCAAATGTGATGTATAAAACGGAGCTATTTCTAATACACAAGGAATCTTTTTGGAAAAACTGAGCATCTGCTATCTAACTGAGAGTATCCTCATTGAAAACATCAGAAGTTCTTCAAAGGTAAATGATTTTATTTGAAGGCTTTTATGTTTTTGTTAATGTTGCGTGCTGGATGCTAACGCTAATGCTAACGCTAAATGCTAACGCGAAATGCTAACGCTAGCTAGCTACTTTTACACAAATGATTGTTTTCCTATGGTTGAGAAGCATATTTTGAAAATCTGAGATGACAGTGTTGTTTACAAAAGGCTAAGCTTGAGAGATATTTATTTCATTTCATTTGCGATTTTCATAAATAGTTAACGTTGTGTTATGCTAATGAGCTTGCTGATAGATTTACACAATCCTGGATACAGGGGTTTTTTCATAGCTAAACGTGACGCAGAAAACGGAGCGATTTGTCCTAAACAAATAATCTTTCAGGAAAAACTGAACATTTGCTATCTGAGAGTCTCCTCATTGAAAACATCTGAAGTTCTTCAAAGGTAAATTATTTTATTTGAATGCTTTTCTGTTTTTTTGTGTAAATGTTGCCAGCTGAATGCTAATGCTAAATGCTACGTTAGCCATCAATACTGTTACACAAATGCTTGTTTTGCAATGGTTGAGAAGCATATTTTGAAAATCTGAGATGACAGTGTTGTTAACAAAAGGCTAATCTTGAGAGCTAGCATATTTATTTCATTTCATTTGCGATTTTCATGAATAGTTAACGTTGCGTTATGGTAATGAGCTTGAGTCTGTATTCACGATCCCGGATCCGGGATGGGGAGATCAGAAAGGTTAACAAAAGGCTAAGCTTGAGAGCTAGCATATTTATTTCATTTCATTTGCGATTTTCATGAATAGTTAACGTTGCGTTATGGTAATGAGCTTGAGGCTGTAGTCACGATACCGGATCCGGGTTTGGGAGATCAGAGAGGTTAACACTGACAGACAGAATAGACTGACACACAAACTCACACACACACACACACACCGATGAATGAATAGACACACCTTTGCCATGTGCCTTCTCCGTCCTGCCCTTCCATCCTGCAGCATAGCCATCCGTCTGCTTATTGAAGGCCCACACCTTCACTTCATATAGTCTGTCAGGGACTGACACACACAGAGAAATATATAGAAACGTAAACACACCAAATTTTACATAACCACAAGAAAGCCTGGCATAATGACCACAAGTCCAAACATGTTATTAAGAGTCACATTTTTCCAAACAAATATTATCACCTGGACCAGTAGGAAGGGATTTGAACAACACTGGCATGTGAACATCCCAGACTCACCCAGACTAGAGACCTCATGATGTTTGACCCTCTTGCGGAGCTTGATGGTGTGGGCCTCCATCCTCCTCACCCTCTCCCTCTCAGGATGAGCCTCCCCATTGGTCAGCTCCTCACCAACCACCTCCCTGCAAAAGAGCTTGTAGCCGGAGATCTGCGTGTGATTGGGCGGGGGCTGCCATGTGACATGGAGAGAGTTCATTTTGGCCCTAACCTTCAGCTCTGTGGGAGCAAAGATCACTGGGAAAGACGAAAAGCAAACAAGGAGCCAGCGTGAAACAACGTTACTGGAGCTTATAACATGATTCAACAAAACAAGATCCAGACATTGATTTATTGTACCAACTCAATTTGACAATCTCCTAATGACTATAACATTAAATCATATAATTCTATAGACCTGTATCTAGAACAGGTGCCGCCTTAATTGGGGAGGATGGGATTATAGTAATAGCTTATGATAATTAATGGAATGGTATCAACTGGTTTGTGTGTGTTCAAATACCATTCCATTTCTTCTATTCCAGCCATTATTCACATGAACTGACAATTCAGTAAGATGATCTTCTTGTGTGTATTAACAGATTTTCTTCTCATGTGAATGAAAGGCATTCGTGAGAGCTTAGTCACTGTATAGAAAAGGATTGAATAGATGTCTGTTCATTTCTTCGAAATTGATCTTCTGCCTTTACCAAGAACCTCAGACACATACATTGTAAGAGGCACAGTCAGCAATGTTGCCTTGCCCCTGAATGGAGAGCAATTGTATGGCTGATGCAAATGTGTAGGTGAAGGTGTATTCAACAACATGACACTGCCCAGCCATGAACAGTCAGCTTGAATGGAAGGCCGCAGTGTTATTTTCAGTGCTAGTATACTTGATCTGTTTCACCCGTCTTTGTGCTCATCTCCACCCCCCTCCAGGTGTCGCCCATTTTCCACATTATTCCAAGTGTATTTAAACCCGTGTTCTGTTTGTCTGTTGCCAGTTTGCTTTGTTCATCAAGCCTACCCGCGTTTTTCCCATTGCTCATCTTTTTCTAGTTCCTCTTTCCCAGTTTTCCTGGTTCTTGACCATTCTGCCTGCCCTGAGCCTGCCTGCCGTTCTGTACCTTGTCACACCACTCTGGATTACTGACCTCTGCCTGCCCTGACCCCATGACTGCCTGCCGTTCTGTACCTTGTCACACCACTCTGGATTACTGACCTCTGCCTGCCCTGACCCCATGACTGCCTGCAGTTCTGTACTTTATGGACTCTGATCTGGATTACTGACCTCTGCCTACCCCTTGACCTGTCGTTTTATCTGACCCCTGTTCTAGTAATAAACGTTTGTTACTTCGACACTGTCTGCACCTGAGTCTTCTCCTGAAACGTGATAGTTCTAGCATGAGAATGGGAAGGTGGAGGCTGCTCTTATGTACAAGGATAATAATAATAATATATATGGATATCAGTTTGACTACATCTATCATTTGTTTATGGTGTGCTTGTTATTACTGCATGCCTGACAAGCATTTCGCCACACCCGCAATAACATCTGCTAAACACGTGTATAAAATGTGATTTTTGGATTTGAATTTTCTGAAACTTTGTTCCCCCTGCTGCTGTCTTGATTGGACCCAGGTCTATCTTGAAAAAGAAATGTTCTCAATGAGATTACCTGGATAAATAAAGGTTAAGGACCATACCGGGTCAGGTCACTTATTGTGGTGGATATTGATGCTGAAGTTGAAGGGTGTGTGTGTGTGAGAGAGAGTGAGACACACACACACACACACACACACACACACACACACACACACACACACACACACACAGACAGACAGACAGAGAGGTCTCACCCATGCTGTGGTTAAAGTGGGCTGGGGTGTGGTGCTGGTTCCACTCTGACGGCACACCAAAGCCTGCTCCCGTTCCCGCCGCCACCCGCAGCCGATAGGCCTGGTTAGGCTGCAGCTCCCGCAAGGTAAGCTGAGTCTCATTCCCCCCCACCTCCACAGAAAACACGTTGTTCACTGCAGTAAACACACACACATTAGATGCAACCCATCTTCTTGAAAGGCCACTCATGGCACACTATCACCACAATCCATTATCCTATTATGTAAGACCTGATGACTCATTGTATACCATGGATAGAACAGAACACTTTATGCTTTGGGCTTATACCCTAAGTCACCCTTCAATACTTAATGTTTAAAATCCACAATTGTTCTTCCTGAAACATGAACACATGTACCACCACTTTCTAATACCAGACAGTGTTGCAATAACACAGGACAGCAGTGTAGTACTGTGGCCTCCGTGACAGTAGATGGCGCTGGGCTCACCCTGTTCCAGTGTGGAGTAGTCGATGCGGTAGCGGGTGACAGCTCCTCTGCTGTGCTGGGAGGACAGGGGCAGCCACATCACTCTGATGTCTGTAGGGGAGGTGCTGAGCAGGGACAGCTGTGGAGGGGCACTGGGTACTGTGGGGTGGAGCATGGCAGGACATTCTTGGTATTAACGTGTCATTACAGCTAACCCTTGATCTAGTGACTGGTGACTTAAGTAGCCGATCATATTCTCTGGAGGGGCACAGGGGAGTACAGCATGTCAGATCAGGTACAGGACACTCTTAGTATCCATACATCAACCATTCTATTCTGCAGTTTACTAAACTACTTTATTAATTACATTAGCTCTTAGCAACCAAGTAGAATCACATAGTTAGTTGACGGGCAACAATATCTACTTTTGTGCGTCATTGGTGCATAATATAGGTCGTATTACAGTTGACTGTGCCGTGCGGTCTATTTATTCTCAAGTGTACAATGACTCATATTTGTTGTATGGATTAGATCTAACCGTGTCACTGTTATTTTCCTTTGAGAAGTGAGGTCTGTGGTCTTCACGCCTACTCACCGTCCTCCAGCATCTCCACGGTGACGGGCCGTGACGGGCGGCTGGCTCCCATGGGGGAGTAGGCCACCACGTAGAAGGTATAGGCTGTGTGTGGCAGTAGCTCCTTCACATGGTACTCTGTGGTGTCGTTGTTCACAGCAAACTGGTATTCCATGTGATCAGAGCCTGTGGACCACACAAGTTCTGTGTTTTACCAGGAGCACAGGACACACTCAGCCTGACCTGACAGTGTCATTATCTACCATGCTACCAAGGAACCAGGCACCTATGTATGTTAATGCCTATACACTTGAAACTAGCTAGCGTCCTTGTGGATAGATATCATACGTACAAGCCTGTAGGTTTGTCCATCACACACACACACACACACACACACACACACACACCTGAAGTGGGCTGGTAGTGCACAGAGAAGCCTATAATCTGGTCACTGTTGTATTCAGGCCGTTCCCAGGTGAGGAGGGCGGTGGTGCTTGATTGGGGCGTGGCAGAGAGCTGGTGTGGTGGGCTGGGTAGACCCTCTCTCACAATGACAGACAGCTTGGCTGTGGCGCAGGCCGTCCCCAGAGCGTTGTCAGCGATGCACTGGTAGTACCCTGTGTCGTCCAGGCCCAGCTGGTTGATGAGCAGCACCCCAGGGCTCTGGGTCTTCACCCGTCCGTTAGACTTGACCGGCTTGCCATTCTTCAGCCAGTGCAGCGCCGGGGGAGGCTCCCCAGAGCTGTTACACACAAACCTGGCTGTGTTTCCCCGAGAGAGAGACACCGTCTCTGGGGGCTGGAGGATTACTGGTGGGGCTGGGAGAATGCACATAGAGAAACATCCTTCTTAGGAAAAAAAAATGTAATCCTTCACAGCAGCATATATTACAATTTACTGAAAAGGACCAGAGCTCTAAGACCGAAGCCAAACATGTAAACCAGAGCTGTACGACCGAAGCCAAACATGCAAACCAGAGCTGTACGACCGAAGCCAAACATGCAAACCAGAGCTGTAAGACCGAAGCCAAACATGTAAACCAGAGCTCTAAGACTGAAGCCAAACATGTAAACCAGAGCTCTAAGACCGAAGCCAAACATGTAAACCAGAGCTCTAAGACCGAAGCCAAACATGTAAACCAGAGCTCTAAGACCGAAGCCAAACATGTAAACCAGAGCTGTACGACCGAAGCCAAACATGTAAACCAGAGCGCTAAGACCGAAGCCAAACATGTAAACCAGAGCTCTAAGACCGAAGCCAAACATGTAAACCAGAGCTGTACGACCGAAGCCAAACATGCGAACCAGAGCTCTAAGACCGAAGCCAAACATGTAAACCAGAGCTCTAAGACCGAAGCCAAACATGTAAACCAGAGCTCTAAGACCGAAGCCAAACATGTAAACCAGAGCTGTACGACCGAAGCCAAACATGCGAACCAGAGCTCTAAGACCGAAGCCAAACATGTAAACCAGAGCGCTAAGACCGAAGCCAAACATGTAAACCAGAGCGCTAAGACCGAAGCCAAACATGTAAACCAGAGCTGTACGACCGAAGCCAAACATGCAAACCAGAGCGCTAAGACCGAAGCCAAACATGTAAACCAGAGCTGTACGACCGAAGCCAAACATGTAAACCAGAGCTGTACGACCGAAGCCAAACATGCAAACCAGAGCTGTACGACCGAAGCCAAACATGCAAACCAGAGCTATACGACCGAAGCCAAACATGCAAACCAGAGCTGTAAGACCGAAGCCAAACATGTAAACCAGAGCTCTAAGACCGAAGCCAAACATGTAAACCAGAGCTCTAAGACCGAAGCCAAACATGTAAACCAGAGCTCTAAGACCGAAGCCAAACATGTAAACCAGAGCTCTAAGACCGAAGCCAAACATGTAAACCAGAGCTCTAAGACCGAAGCCAAACATGTAAACCAGAGCTGTACGACCGAAGCCAAACATGTAAACCAGAGCGCTAAGACCGAAGCCAAACATGTAAACCAGAGCTCTAAGACCGAAGCCAAACATGTAAACCAGAGCTGTACGACCGAAGCCAAACATGCGAACCAGAGCTCTAAGACCGAAGCCAAACATGTAAACCAGAGCTCTAAGACCGAAGCCAAACATGTAAACCAGAGCTCTAAGACCGAAGCCAAACATGTAAACCAGAGCTGTACGACCGAAGCCAAACATGCGAACCAGAGCTCTAAGACCGAAGCCAAACATGTAAACCAGAGCGCTAAGACCGAAGCCAAACATGTAAACCAGAGCGCTAAGACCGAAGCCAAACATGTAAACCAGAGCTGTACGACCGAAGCCAAACATGCAAACCAGAGCGCTAAGACCGAAGCCAAACATGTAAACCAGAGCTGTACGACCGAAGCCAAACATGTAAACCAGAGCTGTACGACCGAAGCCAAACATGTAAACCAGAGCTCTATGACCGAAACCAAACATGTAAACCAGAGCTCTAAGACCGAAACCAAACATGCAAACCAGAGCTGTACGACCGAAGCCAAACATGCAAACCAGAGCTCTAAGACCGAAGCCAAACATGCAAACCAGAGCTCTAAGACCGAAGCCAAACATGCAAACCAGAGCTCTAAGACCGAAGCCAAACATGCAAACCAGAGCTCTAAGACCGAAGCCAAACATGCAAACCAGAGCTGAACGACCGAAACCAAACATGCAAACCAGAGCGCTAAGACCGAAACCAAACATGTAAACCAGAGCTCTAAGACCGAAGCCAAACATGTAAACCAGAGCTCTAAGACCGAAGCCAAACATGCGAACCAGAGCTCTAAGACCGAAGCCAAACATGCAAACCAGAGCTCTAAGACCGAAGCCAAACATGCAAACCAGAGCTCTAAGACCGAAGCCAAACATGCAAACCAGAGCTCTAAGACCGAAGCCAAACATGTAAACCAGAGCTCTAAGACCGAAGCCAAACATGTAAACCAGAGCTCTAAGACCGAAGCCAAACATGTAAACCAGAGCTCTAAGACCGAAGCCAAACATGTAAACCAGAGCTCTAAGACCGAAGCCAAACATGTAAACCAGAGCTGTACGACCGAAGCCAAACATGTAAACCAGAGCGCTAAGACCGAAGCCAAACATGTAAACCAGAGCTCTAAGACCGAAGCCAAACATGTAAACCAGAGCTGTACGACCGAAGCCAAACATGCGAACCAGAGCTCTAAGACCGAAGCCAAACATGTAAACCAGAGCTCTAAGACCGAAGCCAAACATGTAAACCAGAGCTCTAAGACCGAAGCCAAACATGTAAACCAGAGCTGTACGACCGAAGCCAAACATGTAAACCAGAGCGCTAAGACCGAAGCCAAACATGTAAACCAGAGCGCTAAGACCGAAGCCAAACATGTAAACCAGAGCTGTACGACCGAAGCCAAACATGCAAACCAGAGCGCTAAGACCGAAGCCAAACATGTAAACCAGAGCTGTACGACCGAAGCCAAACATGTAAACCAGAGCTGTACGACCGAAGCCAAACATGCAAACCAGAGCTGTACGACCGAAGCCAAACATGCAAACCAGAGCTATACGACCGAAGCCAAACATGCAAACCAGAGCTGTAAGACCGAAGCCAAACATGTAAACCAGAGCTCTAAGACCGAAGCCAAACATGTAAACCAGAGCTCTAAGACCGAAGCCAAACATGTAAACCAGAGCTCTAAGACCGAAGCCAAACATGTAAACCAGAGCTCTAAGACCGAAGCCAAACATGTAAACCAGAGCTCTAAGACCGAAGCCAAACATGTAAACCAGAGCTGTACGACCGAAGCCAAACATGTAAACCAGAGCGCTAAGACCGAAGCCAAACATGTAAACCAGAGCTCTAAGACCGAAGCCAAACATGTAAACCAGAGCTGTACGACCGAAGCCAAACATGCGAACCAGAGCTCTAAGACCGAAGCCAAACATGTAAACCAGAGCTCTAAGACCGAAGCCAAACATGTAAACCAGAGCTCTAAGACCGAAGCCAAACATGTAAACCAGAGCTGTACGACCGAAGCCAAACATGCGAACCAGAGCTCTAAGACCGAAGCCAAACATGTAAACCAGAGCGCTAAGACCGAAGCCAAACATGTAAACCAGAGCGCTAAGACCGAAGCCAAACATGTAAACCAGAGCTGTACGACCGAAGCCAAACATGCAAACCAGAGCGCTAAGACCGAAGCCAAACATGTAAACCAGAGCTGTACGACCGAAGCCAAACATGTAAACCAGAGCTGTACGACCGAAGCCAAACATGTAAACCAGAGCTCTATGACCGAAACCAAACATGTAAACCAGAGCTCTAAGACCGAAACCAAACATGCAAACCAGAGCTGTACGACCGAAGCCAAACATGCAAACCAGAGCTCTAAGACCGAAGCCAAACATGCAAACCAGAGCTCTAAGACCGAAGCCAAACATGCAAACCAGAGCTCTAAGACCGAAGCCAAACATGCAAACCAGAGCTCTAAGACCGAAGCCAAACATGCAAACCAGAGCTGAACGACCGAAACCAAACATGCAAACCAGAGCGCTAAGACCGAAACCAAACATGTAAACCAGAGCTCTAAGACCGAAGCCAAACATGTAAACCAGAGCTCTAAGACCGAAGCCAAACATGCGAACCAGAGCTCTAAGACCGAAGCCAAACATGCAAACCAGAGCTCTAAGACCGAAGCCAAACATGCAAACCAGAGCTCTAAGACCGAAGCCAAACATGCAAACCAGAGCTCTAAGACCGAAGCCAAACATGTAAACCAGAGCTCTAAGACCGAAGCCAAACATGTAAACCAGAGCTCTAAGACCAAAGCCAAACATGCAAACCAGAGCGCTAAGACCGAAGTCAAACATGCAAACCAGAGCGCTAAGACCGAAGTCAAACATGTAAACCAGATCTCTAAGACCGAAACCAAACATGCAAACCAGATCTCTAAGACCGAAGCCAAACATGCAAACCAGATCTCTAAGACCGAAGCCAAACATGCAAACCAGATCTCTAAGACCAAAGCCAAACATGCAAACCAGATCTCTAAGACCGAAGCCAAACATGCAAACCAGATCTCTAAGACCGAAGCCAAACATGCAAACTATACCACATTCTCACACTCACATATTATTTTTCTTACCTGGCACGTGCAGTTCAGCTGCAGCTATGACAAACTCGCGGGTCTTGGGTTTGTTGGCACGGCAGACGTAGACCCCCGCATGGTAACGCCGTGTGTTGGGGATCACCAGGTTAGTTTCCAGGACAACCACGTCGGTGGCGATGGGCTTCCCGTCTGTGTCCAGGAGAAAGAGCAGAAAGGAACAGAGAAGAGACAAGCGATTTCAGAGAAAAAAATATCAGAAAAGACCAAACTAACGCAATTAAAAACTGTAGCTGCACACACACACAACACTTGGCATTTCATGCCAGCTCAGTTTAGCGGTTGAATACCAATCACAGAAAAGTATAATGAGCATATCCAGCCACTAGGTGGCATTGTGAGACCTCTGTGATGACTAGAGTTGTTTTGTCAGCAAAGGTAGAAATATGAAACACAATGAAGATATTACAGGAATAACACGGTGCCTAGTACCAAAGTATGGACCAGCCTCTCGTTGTGACATTGGTGGTGAGCCTATTTTTATTGTATTTCTTATTTTACTAGGCAAGTCAATTAAGAACAAATTATTACTTAAAATGGTGGCCTACCCCGGCCAAACCCAGACGACACTGGGCCAATTGTGCACCGCCCTATGGGACTCCCAATCAAGGCCGGATGTGATACAGCCTGGAATCGAACTAGGGTCTGTAGTGATGCCTCCTACACTGAGATGCAGTGCCTTAGACCGCTGCGTCACTCGGGAGCCCCTGTAGATGGACCGATGGGAGGGATTGAGAGAGTCTTACCCTGTCTGCTCCAGGACACCAGGGGTTTGGGCTGCCCCCCCTGGGCCATGCACTCCATCACCGCTGGACGCCCCTGCACCACCGTGGCATTCTGAGGAGGTGCCACGATCACTACCTCATTTTGGGCAGGGCCAGGACCTGTGCACGTAGACACAATACAGACACACACACGAATCAACACACACAACCAACTCTAACCATCAATGTCTCATATATGCCAAACGTCATCTAGCGACTTATAGCAACAAATCAAGGAGCCAATAGAGATTCTCACTGAACAATCGTTGGCCACACTGTTTAGGACAGCTAGCAGCACTGTCAGGAAGAGGAGTGGAGGAGACAGAGCCAGCTACTAGCCTGGTTAAAACAGAATGAATGCAGCACAACCAGGCTAGCTAGCTGCCCCAATGGGCTTAAGAGAGGAGCAGAAGGCTCTATATTATGTATGCTAAACCTCTTTGGAGTCACTTATTGTAGAGACGGACTGATAGAGAGTAAACGAGGGGAAGATGGAGGGAGGAAGAGCGAGAAAGAGAAAGAGAGAGAGAGAGAGAGAGAGATTGAGGGCATCTGAGGGAGAGGGGATAATGGAGAAGAGGCAGTGAGGGCCTTTACTTAGAGCCTGGTGGTGTAATTCTGCCAAATTATATGACTAAATAAATAACTATCGTTTTCTTGGAGGAATAGAAGTGTGCATTAGCAGAGCAGATGAGGCCCTTATTTTTAGTGGCTCTGTGTGAGTGGCTCTAGGGGTAATTATGGTAGGAAGGGAGGCCCATCACACTGCCTGTGCCGGGGCCTGCTCTGCCTGTCTCTCTGCTCAGAGCCTACATTATGATAATGAGCTCCAGCAGGGTTCCTGGGATACTGTAAGCACATTATTAATTAATCATTGAGCATTCATACAGCACTACTTGCTTATGCATGAGGGCTTTAAAAATGGGCCAGTCGAGTTCTCCCAGGATGTGCCTCGATATGGTTTTGTGTAACTTCTCTGCTCAGAGTGTGTGTGCGCGCGTGTGTATGCGTGCATGAGAGAGAGAAAGTGCACTGGACAAAAATATAAATGCAACATGTAAAGTGTTTGTGCCATGTTTCATGATCTGAAAATCCCTGACATTTTCCATACGCACAAATAGCTTATTTCTCTCAAATTTTGTGCATACATTTGTTTACATTCCTGTTAGTGAACATTTCTCCTTCGCCAAGATAAACAGCATGATCATTACAGAGGTGCACCTTGTGCTGTAGACAATAAAAGGCTGCTTTAAAATGTGCAGTTTTGTCACACAACTCAATGCCAGACTTTTTCAAGTTTTGAGGGAGTGTGCAATTGCTGACTACAAGAATGTCCACCAGAGCTGTTGCCAGATAATTTAATGTTCATTCTCTACCATAAGCCGCCTCCAACGTCATTTTAGAGAATTTGCCAGTGTGTCCAAGCAGCCTCACAACCACAGACTTCGTGCTGAGGAGTATTTCTGTCTGTAATAAAGACATTTTGTGGGGACAAACTCATTCTGCTGGCTGGGCCTGGCTTCCCAGTGGGTGGCTGCACCCCTGCCCAGTCATTTTAAAATCTATAGATTAGAGCCAAATTAATATCTTTCAATTGACTGTTTTCCTTATTTAAACTGTAACTCAGTAAAATCTTTGAAATTGTTGCATGTTGCGTTGATATTTTTGTTCGGTATGTAAAAGGTATAGACAATGTACAATTGAATAAGTGGAGGCAACGTGCTCAGCATCATTCTGTCAGGGAGAATGCATTTGTGTTCAGGCATTCTAAATCATAAACCTCTCCACAGTGAAGGCTAGCGATGTGATGGCATTAGATTTGCGTTTTATGTAACGCCTTTCTTCCATGACCTCCAGGTTTCTAAGGCAGCAGGGCTTTGTGTCAGACCAAATACCTGCTACTGTAAGTTAGCATTAGTTCACACAGTCTGTTGGATATTGAGAAGTGGGAAAAAGCTGTAAAATGCTGTAATCTCGTCACCTGCTCAGGCTGTCTGTGAGAGTGGTGTGTGTGTGTGTGTGCGCGTGCATTACTGTGTGCGTGTGTGTGAAATATGTGACTGTGTGTGTGCGCGTTGTGGTGTTTGTGTACACATCCGTGTGTGTGTGTGTGTGGGAGAGAGAGAAGGTATATGCGTGTCAAGTAGCATCAACATAATGCACAGTTGAATGAGTGAAGCTAGTGTCCTCACCATCAGTCTGCCATTCGCTTCTGTGCATTGTCTGTGAATCTCAAGAGTTTTGGGCGTGTCTGCCTGTGTATGGGTGTCTCTACGTGAGAGTGTCTATTTGTGAGTGTGCGTGCTTGCCTCTGTGTGTGTGTGTGTGTGTGTGTGTGTGTGTGTGTGTGTGTGTACATGCTGCAGAGAGGTGATTCATCTCTGTTTCCTTAGCTGTTCCACAGGGTGCAGGCATTACTACACAGTTCAGTCTTGTGTACAGGCAACAAGCTCAATAGGGCCAATAGTTATTAAAACTCAGACATGTTTCTGATGCTAGACGGTCTGTGTGTCTTTGCCTCTCTCTCTGTGTGTGTGTGTGTGTGTGCTAACGCTCACATAGAAGCAGATCTAGACGTAGACCTTCCACAGACACCGAAGTCTGACGGAGCCAATTAAAGGCCAGGATTTATCTCCATCAGTAGTGCACCTTTTGTCAGACGGGAAGAGACGTGGGTGTGGAGATGCTGCTTACAGCCTGCTGATATCAGACACGAGACCATAGGTCTGGAGCCGCCTCTGTCTCTTTACCTCTCTCATTCCAGCAGAGTTCCAGCAAATACATATAGGCAGGAAGCCAACCACTAAATAGTCCATGTAAAGAACACACCCAGACAGAGGGGGTCAAGCACATCCAAAGGGATCACTTGCCTACAGACGTCATCAGAGAGAGAGAGAGAGAGACAGAGAGCATAATATACCCGTAGTGACAGTGAGGATGGCATCTTGGCTGAAGCGTTTCCGGGCCGAATTGGAGGCCACACAGCGGTACGCACCCCCATCCTCCTTAACCGCCCCCAAGATCTGGAGCACACCGTTAGGGAGAGAGATGAACCTGGAGACAGAGGGATGGAGAGCAAGAGAGAGAGAGAGAGAGAGAGAGGATGGAAAGGAAGAGAGGAAGGGTCAGAAGGAGAGAGAAAGAGTGTGTGGGTGGGGGAGAGAAAAGAGCGAGAGAGAACGTGTGCTTAGTGAGATATAATAACTCCTCACTGGTAATCTCCAACTGTGCACACGCTCATTACCACCATACAGGACTAGGTCTCCAGTGACAGCCATTAGCCGACACTCTCCTTATATCTAACAGCTATTTAGAATAACACCGTCCAAAAATGTAGAATCTAAAAGAAAAGTAGACAAAAGAAAGGAAGAAGAGAGAAATGACACTACTGCCTACCTAATGACAGAGAAGACGGAAACGGGAGGAAAAAGAAGAGACTGGATAGAAATATTCTGAAATCTTTACTGATAGATATAAGAGAACAAAGAGCTCTCAATCTAGGTCAGAGAGATTGCAAAACAGCATTTACAAGCAGCCATGGCTGCTGGTTGTGCCGACTCTTGTCAATATTTATCTCTCTTTCACCCACCAGCTCCTCTTCCTCTCTCCCTCCCTCCCTCCCTCCTTCCCCCTCTGCTGCCATGGAAGACAGGTCAGGTTCCACACACACCCACCCACTCCCGTCTGGATGGTTCCTCCAAGCCTGAGGCCTGGACTTCCCACTATTCAACTCCTATTCCACAGCCTTTTAACTCTATGATGATGGACTAGTAATGCCCTGACAGACAGACAGAGAGCTCATCTGTGCAACAGAGAGACTGCACACAACACTGGTCTCTGGTCTGGGTCTCATCTCTACTGCTGCCCATTTGTACCACAACATCACAGCACTGTACAGCTTGGTTCAGCATTTGATTCAGCATTGGCCTATGGGTCACACAGGGATAGACCGTTTTTGAGCCAGATGCCTCTAATAATGTCAGGCAGGCACAAATGTATAGCCAACAGCAGAGCTGAGGCAGAAACGTCAATAGCGTTAAGTGCTTGGGTAAATGAGCATGAGAGTGGGACCGTTTCTGGTGACTAGTGAGAGGGCGTGCGCGCTGCTCAGCTGTGAGAGTGGGACCTTTCTGGTGACTAGTGAGAGGGCGTGCGCGCTGCTCAGCTGTGAGAGTGGGACCGTTTCTGATGACTAGTGAGAGGGCGTGCGCGCTGCTCAGCTGTGAGAGTGGGACCGTTTCTGATGACTAGTGAGAGGGCGTGCGCGCTGCTCAGCTGTGAGAGTGGAACAGTTTCTGATGACTAGTGAGAGGGTGTGCGCGCTGCTCAGCTGTGCGAGTGGGACCGTTTCTGATGACTAGTGAGAGGGCGTGCGCGCTGCTCAGCTGTGAGAGTGGGACCGTTTCTGATGACTAGTGAGAGGGCGTGCGTGCTGCTCAGCTGTGAGAGTGAGACCGTTTCTGGTGACTAGTGAGAGGGCGTGCGTGCTGCTCAGCTGTGAGAGTGTGACCGTTTCTGGTGACTAGTGAGAGGGCGTGCGTGCTGCTCAGCTGTGAGAGTGGGACCATTTCTGGTGACTAGTGAGAGGGCGTGCGTGCTGCTCAGCTGTGAGAGTGGGACCGTTTCTGGTGACTAGTGAGAGGGCGTGCGTGCTGCTCAGCTGTGAGAGTGGGACCGTTTCTGGTGACTAGTGAGAGGGCGTGCGTGCTGCTCAGCTGTGAGAGTGGGACCGTTTCTGGTGACTAGTGAGAGGGCGTGCGTGCTGCTCAGCTGTGAGAGTGGGACCGTTTCTGGTGACTAGTGAGAGGGCGTGCGTGCTGCTCAGCTGTGAGAGTGGGACCGTTTCTGGTGACTAGTGAGAGGGCGTGCGTGCTGCTCAGCTGTGAGAGTGGAACAGTTTCTGATGACTAGTGAGAGGGCGTGCGTGCTGCTCAGCTGTGAGAGTGGGACCGTTTCTGGTGACTAGTGAGAGGGCGTGCGTGCTGCTCAGCTGTGAGAGTGGGACCATTTCTGGTGACTAGTGAGAGGGCGTGCGTGCTGCTCAGCTGTGAGAGTGGGACCGTTTCTGGTGACTAGTGAGAGGGAGTGCGTGCTGCTCAGCTGTGAGAGTGGGACCGTTTCTGGTGACTAGTGAGAGGGAGTGCGTGCTGCTCAGCTGTGAGAGTGAGACCGTTTCTGGTGACTAGTGAGAGGGCGTGCGTGCTGCTCAGCTGTGAGAGTGGGACCGTTTCTGGTGACTAGTGAGAGGGAGTGCGTGCTGCTCAGCTGTGAGAGTGGGACCGTTTCTGATGACTAGTGAGAGGGCGTGCGTGCTGCTCAGCTGTGAGAGTGGGACCGTTTCTGGTGACTAGTGAGAGGGAGTGCGTGCTGCTCAGCTGTGAGAGTGGGACCGTTTCTGGTGACTAGTGAGAGGGCGTGCGTGCTGCTCAGCTGTGAGAGTGGGACCGTTTCTGGTGACTAGTGAGAGGGCGTGCGTGCTGCTCAGCTGTGAGAGTGAGACCGTTTCTGGTGACTAGTGAGAGGGCGTGCGTGCTGCTCAGCTGTGAGAGTGAGACCGTTTCTGGTGACTAGTGAGAGGGCGTGCGTGCTGCTCAGCTGTGAGAGTGGGACCGTTTCTGATGACTAGTGAGAGGGCGTGCGTGCTGCTCAGCTGTGAGAGTGGGACCGTTTCTGATGACTAGTGAGAGGGCGTGCGTGCTGCTCAGCTGTGAGAGTGAGACCGTTTCTGGTGACTAGTGAGAGGGCGTGCGTGCTGCTCAGCTGTGAGAGTGAGACCGTTTCTGGTGACTAGTGAGAGGGCGTGCGTGCTGCTCAGCTGTGAGAGTGTGCATTTGAGTTTTCAGGCAGACAGGGAGGCTTTAAATCGGGGGTTTCTATCAGTAACGCTACATGATTCTCCGCTGTTCAGCCCCGGATGTCAATGCACAGGGTGTTGTTAGCACACTGGTCCTGCCCCCCCCCCCTCCCCCCTCCTCCTCTGATGCCCTTCTCCACTCTGTGTGTTGTTAGCACACTGGTCCTGCCCCCCCCCCCTCCCCCCTCCTCCTCTGATGCCCTTCTCCACTCTGTGTGTTAGCACACTGGTCCTGCACCCCCCCTCCTGTGATGCCCTTCTCCACTCTGTGTGTTAGCACACTGGTCCTGCACCCCCCCTCCTCTGATGCCCTTCTCCACTCTGTGTGTTGTTAGCACACTGGTCCTGCACCCCCCCTCCTCTGATGCCCTTCTCCACTCTGTGTGTTGTTAGCACACTGGTCCTGCACCCCCCCTCCTCTGATGCCCTTCTCCACTCTGTGTGGTCAAGAGTGGTCAGCAGCAAGGGTCCTCGGACGTTATAATAACATTAGTCAGTTTAACCAATGAAGAAAAGCTGCACTTTCCTGGCCATTCAACATGAGACACACATCTAAATAAGTAGTAATGTGACCAGCCATATGTGAGCCATGGCCTTTGAAGGGCAAACATATACAGGCCGTCAACTCAGCGCATGATCACTCCGAGGCAAGCCATGAACAGTAATTCACTGTATACTGTATAAGTGTGTGTGTGCGATATGCATCTAAATCAATAACAAACAGCTGCCGGCCTTTCTATGATTGATAAGGACAGAGCAGGTGGGAAAAAAAGTGCAACTTCAATTTTAAAAAAGGGCCAAATCTCTCAAATGAGGGAGGAAAGGCCAGGGAGGAGGAGGGAGGAAAGGCCAGGGAGGAGGAGAGAGGAAAGGCCAGGGAGGAGGAGGGAGGAAAGGCCAGGGAGGAGGAGGGAGGAAAGGCCAGGGAGGAGGAGAGGAAAGGCCAGGGAGGAGGAGAGAGGAAAGGCCAGGGAGGAGGAGCGAGGAAAGGCCAGGGAGGAGGAGAGAGGAAAGGCCAGGGAGGAGGAGGGAGGAAAGGCCAGGGAGGAGGAGAGAGGAAAGGCCAGGGAGGAGGAGGGAGGAAAGGCCAGGGAGGAGGAGGGAGGAAAGGCCAGGGAGGAGGAGAGAGGAAAGGCCAGGGAGGAGGAGGGAGGAAAGGCCAGGGAGGAGGAGCGAGGAAAGGCCAGGGAGAAGGAAGGAGGAAAGGCCAGGGAGGAGGAAGGATGAAAGGCCAGGGAGGAGGAAGGAGGAAAGGCCAGGGAGGAGGAAGGAGGAAAGGCCAGGGAGGAGAAGGGAGGAGAAGCCAGGGACGAGGAGGGAAGGAACAGAGTCATGTGCAGTAGATTATGGTCATCTTTCCACCCAATTTGATTCAAAGCACATCAGTTCCCAGGCCCTGGACTGGCATCAGCCTGTAGCCATGTGAAAGGGAGATGCAGGAGGGTATTTGGGAGTAGAACAAACAGAAGAGAGAAAGTGACCAGGCTGCACTTTGTGGCCCTGACCTTCAGCCTCTGGCTGACAGAGAGGAAACCAACAGATCTGTGTCCATCCCTTATCTCTGAACTCTGCACTACTGAAAAAGACCAAAATGTACTCATTTTATTTAACTTCCTACCAAATTCTCAGGATATTCCCTGACTGCCATTATGCAATGAAGTAGAATGGTGGAGAAGGGAGCACAGCCCTCACATGATCAGTGGCAGCATGGACCTTAGAACCGATCCAGTCTCCACTGTCTGGCTGGAGCTCTCTCAGGGGACAGCATTGGGACCAAGTAGAACAGACAATCACTTACTGCCAGGCTCTACTGGAGTGCATCACCGTGTGTGTGTGTATGTGTGTCTCACCTAAGCTGGCTGGGGATGGGTTCCTGGTCCTTCTCCCAGGTTATCCTTGGCGTGGGCACTCCGTCTATCTGGCACTCAAAGCGGGAAGCACCCCCCACGGGCACCACCTGGGCCTCTGGGTCCTGATGGAAACGAGACAGCGCTGGGAGTGAGGGAGAAAGAGAGACAGACAGCAAGAGACAGGGAGAAAGAGAGAGAGAATGAGACAGGGAGAGAGATGCAGTCAGCTAGTCCGTAGCCCACACGTAATAACTGTAGTTAACAGCAGGGGGAGGCAGTGAGTCCTGGAGCTGAGTCTTAAATGGCTGAGAGGGCCCCTGACCTCAGGCCAGACTGAGTTGGGGCATTATGGGGGAACACAAGAGCTCGGACTACCTCACCAATCAGCTTCAGGGTTGCAAGCTGTTCTGTCCAGCCTGCAGTCCTAAAGAACTGAACATACATACCCAAGATGACCTTCAAATGGTATTCTCACCAAACCGCTGTGACAGACTAGACATAAAGCCATACATAAAGCACTTGAGGAAAAAGTCACATCCTTACATCCTGAAGTTGTTCCTAATTTCTCCATTGGACTGTAAAAGGCCCAGACATGCACTTAATAATAAACATTTAACTGATTTAAAAATGTGACGCATTAGCCATGCTTCATAACACATGTAAGGGCTAATCCTACCTAGCGACCAAACATAAATCTATCACAACTACTTCTGAGAAGATTCTCACATGGCAAAGTTCTTCAGAAAGCCACATATTATTAGCTGACTAACAGCACAAATAAACTCAGCACCTGTCATGCCCCCCCACACACACACACCACACACACACACACACACACACACAAAGCCCAAATGGAGCAAAGTTTCTCAATGAGCACACAGAGCAGAGCTCCACGGAGCAGCTAGATAGATAACAGGTCATCCAATACTGTAAAGTAAGCTAGCACTTGTAACTGTTGTGGCCAACTGAGCTAATGATTAACTTACTGAGTGAATGGACCAGATGAAATAGATTACTGTATCTACTAAATCTGTTAGCATGTCTTGTGCTCTATATGAGTTCAATCCATAGCACGTTTATCTTTAGTCTCTCCCTTCTCTGTCTGTTCCTGTTCTCTCTATGCCCCCCTGTCTTTCTCTCTCCTGTCCTCCTCTCTCTCCCTCTTTCTGTCTCTGCCCCCTCAGTGATCAGATTGCAACTTTCTTCCCCTCCCCTTGTACTCTCCGACCACAACACATGGCTTCCCGTCTGTCGGCATGTCCACCAACTCCTCTCCTCCCCTCCTCCTCCACTACCGCGATTTACCTCTTTCTCCCCCCTCCCTCTCTTTAACTGACTCGCTCGCTTTTTGGACAAAGTCACATGAAGGGAGCATTCAGAACAGCCATGCACATAAAACATGTTTAGAGTATTAAAGACAAAGGACTGTCACTCATTTCTCTCATGTGATCTTGTTCTGCCTCCTAATTGGTGGTGGTAAAGTCATGAGACAGAAAGACAGACAGACATGGGCCTCTCTCTGCTCAATGTCAGTGTGCTCGTTGAGGCCCATTGCATGCAGGCCCCTGGCCTTGCCTGTCTCCAGCAGCCCATCCATCTCACAGCAGTAGCAGTCTACAGCACATGACATTTACCAGCTCCCTCCACAGACACCTTCTGAAGGACACACTTATTAGTCTCTCTCAGAACAGCCTCTGACTTCACCATCTCAAACTCCTCAGTCACCTCCCACCCAAATCTCCCACCTTCCCTTCAACCCCAACGTATCCTCCCCTACTACTTCCTTCTCTTTTCACCAATCCTAACTCCTCAGCCACCTCCCTCCCGCCATCCATCTTAAAGTCCTCAGTCACCTTCTTCCCTCCATCCCTCTCGTTCTTCACCTCCCTCCCTCATTGTCCCCTTGTTCCCCCCCCAAACACGGCATCCTCATAAATAGGCATGTGACAGCTGACAAAAGGAGAGGATACAGTCCCATTCTACACAAAGCTAATGACTGAATAAAGACTGCCACTTTTACAGAGGATAATGAAAGCAGCTCTACGGGAGAGTGAGTGGAGAGGGTGGGGGGATAAGCCGGATCTCTTGCTACCTTCTCTCTCTTTTTCCTTCCCTCCCTCTCTGACCCACTTCATCCCTCTCTTGCTCTCCCCATTTCCCCCTCTCTGTCCTCAGCCCAATGTGGAGCCTGCCTGTTCCCAGGACACCACCGGCGTGGAGCCTGCCTGTTCCCAGGACACCACCAGTGTGGACCCTACCTGTTCCCAGGACACCACCGGCGTGGAGCCTGCCTGTTCCCAGGACACCACCAGCGTGGAGCCTGCCTGTTCCCAGGACACCACCAGCGTGGAGCCTGCCTGTTCCCAGGACACCACCAGCGTGGAGCCTGCCTGTTCCCAGGACACCACCGGCGTGGACCCTGCCTGTTCCCAGGACACCACCGGTGTGGAGCCTACCTGTTCCCAGGACACCACCGGTGTGGAGCCTACCTGTTCCCAGGACACCACCGGTGTGGAGCCTGCCTGTTCCCAGGACACCACCGGTGTGGAGCCTACCTGTTCCCAGGACACCGGTGTGGAGCCTACCTGTTCCCAGGACACCACCAGTGTGGAGCCTACCTGTTCCCAGGACACCACCAGTGTGGAGCCTACCTGTTCCCAGGACACCACCAGTGTGGAGCCTACCTGTTCCCAGGACACCACCAGTGTGGAGCCTACCTGTTCCCAGGACACCACCAGTGTGGAGCCTACCTGTTCCCAAGATACCACCGGTGTGGAGCCTGCCTGTTCCCAGGACACCACCGGTGTGGAGCCTACTTGTTCCCAGGACACCACCAGTGTGGAGCCTACTTGTTCTCAGGACACCACCGGTGTGGAGCCTACTTGTTCCCAGGACACCACCAGTGTGGAGCCTACCTGTTCCCAAGATACCACCGGTGTGGAGCCTGCCTGTTCCCAGGACACCACCAGTGTGGAGCCTACTTGTTCCCAGGACACCACCGGTGTGGAGCCTGCCTGTTCCCAGGACACCACCGGTGTGGAGCATACCTGTTCCCAGGACACCACCAGCGTGGAGCCTGCCTGTTCCCAGGACACCACCAGTGTGGAGCCTACCTGTTCCCAGGACACCACCGGTGTGGAGCCTACTTGTTCCCAGGACACCACCGGTGTGGAGCCTGCCTGTTCCCAGGACACCACCGGTGTGGAGCCTGCCTGTTCCCAGGACACCACCGGTGTGGAGCCTGCCTGTTCCCAGGACACCACCGGTGTGGAGCATACCTGTTCCCAAGATACCACCGGTGTGGAGCCTGCCTGTTCCCAGGACACCACCAGTGTGGAGCATACCTGTTCCCAAGATACCACCGGTGTGGAGCATACCTGTTCCCAAGATACCACCGGTGTGGAGCATACCTGTTCCCAAGATACCACCGGTGTGGACAGGTAGAATGGCGTCGACAGAGATGGTCACCTCACTTCAGGTCCTTAGGAAACTATGCAGTAATTTGTTTTTTTAATGTATTATTACTTACATTGTTAGCCAAGAAAATCTCAAGTGTTATTAGATACAGCCGGGAGGAACTATTGGATATAAAAGCGACATCAATTTATCAACATTACGACCAGGAATATGACTTTCCCGAAGCGGATCCTTTGTTCAGACCTCCACCCTGGACATGGGATCTTATCCCAGAGGCCGACCCAAAACAACACGGTCGCCGCAGGAGAGGCAGACGGAGCGGCCTACTGGTAATTGAGCTAAATGACTATCGCCCCTTGGGCACTCACTTCTGTCATCATGAAGTGCTTTGAGAGACTAGTCAAGGATCATATCACCTCCACCATAACTGATACCTTAGACCCACTCCAATTTGCTTACCGCCCCAATAGGTCCACAGACAACACAATCGCCATCACACTGCCCTATCCCATCTGGACAAGAGGAATACCTACGTAAGAATGCTGTTCATTGACTACAGCTCAGCATTTAACACCATAGCACCCTCCAAACTTGTCAATAAACTCGAGACCCTGGGTCTCAATCACATCCTGGACTTTGACGGGCCGCCCCCAGGTGGTGAGGGTAGGAAACAACATCTCAACACTTCTGATCCTCAACACATGGGGCCCCACAAGGGTGCATTCTCAGTCCTCTCCTGTACTCCCTGTTCACCCATGACTGCGTAGCCATGCACTCTTCCAACTCAATCATCAAGTTTGCAGACAACACCACAGTGGTAGGCTTGATTACCAACAACGACGAGATGGTCTACAAGGAGGAGGTGAGGGCCCTTAAAGTGTGGTGTCAGGAAAATAACCTCTCACTCAACGGAACTGAACAAAGGAGATGATCGTGGACTTAGGAAACAGCAGATGGAGCATCCCCCCATCCACATTGACAGGACAGTAGTGGAGTGTCTAAATCTACCTTCTCTACGGCCTTCTCGCTGCTCTCTGCATGATGAATCATCAATGCTCAGGGACAGACAGTCCATCTCAGTATGGAGCACACTTCACAATGCATGTAGACCTATCATCTCATCACGGTCACTTTTTTTCTTGTGACAGGTAGGCCTACATTTACTGCAGCATAGCCCACGCTAGAGTAATATACTGAACCAAAATAGAAATGCAACATGCAAGAATTTTTAAGACTTACAGTTCATGTAAAAAAAATATGAAATCAGTCAATTGAAAAAAATGATCTATGGATTTCACATGACTGGGCAGGGGTGAGGGCACTCGGAGCGTGGTTTCAGTAAAACAACCACAAAGGAGATGATCGTCGACTTCAGGAAACAGCAGAAGGAGCACCCTCATATCCACTTCGACGGGACAGCAGTGGAGAAGTTGGAACGTTTAAAGTTCCTCGCTGTACACATTACAGACAAACTGAAATGGTGCACACACACACAGACAGTGTGGTGAAGAAGGCGCAACAGCACCTTTTCAACCTCAGGAGGCTGAAGAAATTTGACTTGTCACCTAAAACACTCACAAACTTTTACAGATGCACAATTGAGAGCATCCTGTCAAGCTGCATCACCGCCATGTACGGCAACTGCATCGCCCACAACCGCAGGGATCTCCAGAGGGAGGTGCGATCTGCACAACGCATGACCCCCGGGGGCAAACTACCTGCCCTCCAGGACACCTACAGCACCCGATGTCACAGGAAGGCCAAAAAGATCCTCAAGGACACCAGAGCCACTGCCTGTTCACAACTGTTACCATCCAGAAGGCGAGGTCAGTACAGCTGCATCAAAGCTCGGCCCGAGAGACTGAAAAACAGCTTCTATCTCAAGGTCATCAGACTGTATAATAGCCAGCACTAACAGAGAGTCTGCTGCCTACATGCAGACTTGAAATCATTGGCCACTTAAATAAATGGATCACTACTCACTTTAATAATGATTACACACAGTGGGGCAAAAAGGTATTTAGTTAGCCACCAATTGTGCAAGTTCTCATAACAAAGTATTGAGAAACTTTTGTTATTGACCAAATACTTATTTTCCACCATATTTTGCAAATAAATTCATTAAAAATCCTACAATGTGATTTTTTTTCTCCCTCATTTTGTCTGTCATAGTTGAAGTGTACCTATGATGAAAATTACAGGCCTCTCTCATCTTTTTAAGAGGGAGAACTTGCACAATTGGTGGCTGACTAAATACTTTTTTGCCCCACTGTATATACTGTACTCTATACCATCTACTGCATCTTGCCTATGGCGCACGGCCATCGCTCATCTATATATTTATATGTATATATTCTCATTCATCCCTTTACATTTGTGTGTATATGGTAGTAGTTGTGAATTTGTTAGATATTACTGCACTGTCCGAACTAGAAGCACAAGCATTTCACTACACTCGTATTAACATCTGCTAACCACGTGTATGTGACCAATCACATCTGCTAACCACGTGTATGTGACCAATCACATCTGCTAACCACGTGTATGTGACCAATCACATCTGCTAACCACGTGTATGTGACCAATCACATCTGCTAACCACGTGTATGTGACCAATCACATCTGCTAACCACGTGTATGTGACCAATCACATCTGCTAACCACGTGTATGTGACCAATCACATCTGCTAACCACGTGTATGTGACCAATCACATCTGCTAACCACGTGTATGTGACCAATCACATCTGCTAACCACGTGTATGTGACCAATCACATCTGCTAACCACGTGTATGTGACCAATCACATCTGCTAACCACGTGTATGTGACCAATCACATCTGCTAACCATGTGTATGTGACCAATCACATCTGCTAACCATGTGTATGTGACCAATCACATCTGCTAACCATGTGTATGTGACCAATAAAATGTCCTTTGATTTGATACCTGTTCCCAGGACACCACCGGTGTGGCTGACCAGCCACACAATCAAACCCTTGTCTGAGACAGAGGAGAACCAAGCACGGAAATCCCCCTGAGGAATGTGGCTGTGCTCCTATGTTGGGACACCAGACCATCATGCCATTCCATGCGAGTCTGACCCTGGTGGAGTTGAGCGGGCACAGCCTCGCCCTGTCTGAGAAATAGTAGTACTCACTGGCCAGGTGAACGGTGATGGTGCGGCTGGTCAGAGCTCCAAAAGGGCCGGCGCTCACACAGCTGTAGCCCCCCTCCACCCCTTGAGGCGTCCGGCCATCCACAGAGGTGGGCAGCACCAGCAGTGAGCCATTGGCCAGGGTCCTGAGGGAGTCCCCCTCCCCCTCCAATACAGGGAGCCCATTCTGCAGCCAGGTGACGTTGAGGGGCGTGTCCAGGGGCGTGGCCCCCAGGTGACAGTCCAGCAGCAGAGGCTGTCCCGGTTCCAGCACCACGAGGACAGGCCCCGCCCCACAGCTCAGCTCCACCGTCACAGGCTTCTCTAGAGCGGGAGAGAAGGGGGAAGAGAGAGAGTTAGACTCCAAATCCTGACATAAGTGGTCTGAGATTAGTGTGCATGGGGAGACAGGTCCGCGTGAGAGATGGAGGAGGGAGATAAGGAATGCTACAAAACACGCAACACAACTGCTTCTCTTTAGAACGCTCTAAGGTTCTTCCCTGTACTTTGTACATTCCAGTGTTCATCTTTGGCTGTATGCATATCCCCGTTTACAGCGGCATAGGTGAACTTCACCTCCTGATCATCAACCTGTGTACTGTCAGGTTTACGGAGTTGTAATATGTCCAGAAAAGTGTTGGGCAAACAACAACCAACAATCATACATTTTGAAGTCAGACTATTCCCAGATCGAAAACACAGCATATTGCAAGCAACAGATGAGGATTTGTACAGTGCATTCGAAAAGTATTCAGACCCCTTCCCTTTTCCCACATTTTGTTACATTACAACCTTATTTTAAAATGTATTACATTTTTTTTAAATGAATCTACACACAATACCCCATAATGACAAAGCGAAAACAGTTCTTTAGAAATGTTTGCCAATTTATAAAAAATAAAAAACAGAAATACTTCATTTAAATAACCATTTGCTACGAGACTTAAAATTGAGCTCCGGTGCATCCTGTTTCCATTGATCATCCTTGAGATGTTTCTACAACATGATTGGAGTCACTCTGACAGAGCTCCAGAGATCCTCTGTGGAGATGGGAGAACCTTCCAGAAAGACAACCATCTCTGCAGCACTCCACCAATCAGGCCTTTATGGTATAGTGGCCAGACGGAAGCCACTCATCAGTAAAAAAAAAGGCACATAATGGCCCGCTTGGAATTTGCCAAAAGGTACTTAAAGGACTATCAGACCATGAGAAACAAGATTCTCTGGTCTGATGAAACCAACGACCTTAAGCACACAGCCAAGACAACACAGGAGTAGCTTCAGGACAAATCTCAATGTCCTTGAGTGGCCCAGCCAGAGCCTGGACTTGAACCTGATCGAATATCTCTGCACCACTCCCCATCCAACCTGACAGAGCTTGAGAGGGTCTGCAGAGAAGAATGGAAAAAACTCCCCGAAAACAGGTGTGCCAAGCTTGTAGCGTCATTCCTAAGAAGACTCGAGGCTGTAATCACTGCCAAATGCGTTTCAACAAAGTACAGAGTAAAAAGTCTGAATACTTATGTAAAATGTGATATTTCGGGGGGGATAGGAGGGACGCCATGTGCGACTGACGTGTTTTCCGTTTGCTCCCGTGGTATTCTTAAAGTTTGTGAATTTTGCAGCAGAACCGTATTTATTTTCAAATATTAATTTGGTGATCCCTTTCCATAAAAACCAAGACTACTTTGCTTCCGAATGTCAGCATGTCGACCAAACATAAGGCCAAGAGCATGACTTTGAGAAAACCCGGCCTACAAGACCCGCTCTCATCACCGCCCTCTCCTGAGTCGGAGGGCCCGGGGACGCACACTTTACCCGGGGGTGCGGCTTGGCCTGGCGGCGCTGAAATGAACATTCGAGACCATCAAACTACTACGCTCTGAGATAGTTGAAATGAAAACACAGGTGGTTGCTACGATTGAGGCCAGAATACAGGAGGTTTCTGATACTTTAAAAGCAGATTTAACCATCCTGCGGAACGAGACTGTGCCAGCAATCACATCACTCAAGACAACAACTGCTTCACACACTACAACGATTGCAGCACTGGAGACCTCCGCTACTAATGTCTCCGACTTAACTACATCCCTGGAGGCTGAAGTTAAACGCCTAGCTGCGGATTTGAAAAAGGTGAAGGAGAGCTGTGTGAGTTTAGAGGGATTCTCTCGCGGCAATAATCTGAGACTTGTATAGGTCCCAGAGTCAGCGGAAATGCATCGCGCCACAGATTTCGTTTCAGGGCTGCTGAAGGATGTTCTTGCCTTAGATGAAAAGCCCCTGATTGATCGAGCCCACCGGTCGCTGCGCCCAAAGCCCCGGGATGGGGAGAGGCCCCGTGACATAATTCTTCGAGTGCACTTTTTTCATGAGAAGATGGAGATCCTCTGACGAGCCCGCAATACCACTCTGAGCTTTCAAGGACAGAGCTTCTCCATCTACCAGGACTACTCCCCCACTGTTTCCAGGCAGCGCGCAGCTTTCGGACAGGCCAAACGAGTACTTCGGGACCATCCAAGTGTGAAGTATGGACTGCGATTCCCGGCCCATTTATGGCTATCTCATGAGGGTAAAGACTACACATTTGAATCTCCGGGTGAGGCTATGGCTCACATTCAACGTCACATCAAGAAGTCTTGAACATGTTCACAGTTCAGCAACTGTTGCTTGCGAACTTTGGATAGTAAGTAACCCACCTGTGGTACAATTATGTTTAGATATAACAGGCTAGTCTTCTATAGTGGACAAAACCATTCAGGCTTATTTGATATGATCCAATGTTTTGACCATCTAGTGTGCTTGCCTTACAAGCATTGTCATTTTAATTTAATTGTATTAAGGTTTTACTTAACTCCTGTGTTTCTAGGCTGTCTCGCTCACCTATTCAGTTTGTTTACGCAGTGTCTCAAAATATTTTTGGTTACTTGTTTACTGCATCTGTTTGCATTGACCCAGTAAACAGTAAATGTCTCCCGAGGCTACACGGTTTTTGGGGTCTCACTTCAATTTTAAAAGTTTTGAGCGTCATTTATGCCCAGCAAACGTTCAACGTTGCGCACACATCGTTTTTTGGTATTGGTTGTAAGCTGTCTCAGCGTCAACTAGACTACTATTATAATTACTATCATTTTTGATTGTCTTACTACGATTTCCTTACTTCAAATTCAATTTTTGGCTGAGAGCCTTTATACATTTTATTTATTTTCTCTCTCAATGCCTGTTATAAGACTGGGAATATAATTATATACATCTACAAGTGGTGCTTTTGTCATTCCGTTTGCACAAGGGATTCGCCTTTTTTTGGGGGGGGGGGAATACATAAAAATCTTTATTTTTGCTGCTTATCCACTACCAAAACGCGACTTTAAAGAGCGGGACTGTGGGTTTAGGTTTAAGACCGCACTCTCACAGACATACTGTGCGAAGAGAACATGTTCTATTTAGGCTTGTACCTCGTTTGGGAGGTATTGTCTGGGATGGGGGGGCAGGTTGAATTGTTCAGTTCTAATGTTGTCATTCTGTCTTTTTAGTTTCTTTTCTGTACTTTTTCCAAACATCTACCACCGTACATTATTACTCTGAGACAAGTGATTTTGGGGGTTTTGGGCGCTCATTGCTTTTCCATTCTATGCTCTAATGACAGGGTTGAATAACGGGAATGCCCAGAGGGGACGAAATAATGCGATCAAGTACATTTCAAGGAACACCAGTGAAGTAACCCGGTGAAGCGTAAGAGGGTGTTGACACACTTAAAGGGTTTGAATGCAAATATTGTATTTCTACAAGAGACTCACTTGAGGACTGGTGAGCATTTTAGGATGCGTAAGGACTGGGTTGGTCAAGTGTTCCACTCGAACTTTCATAGTAAATCAAGAAGTGCTGCTATTCTGGTTGATAAAGCTACTCCCTTTGTAGCTTCTGAGATTATTGCTGATCCTAAGGGACGATACGTCATAGTAAACGGTGAACTGTTTTCTACCCCTCTTGTTTTGGCTAGTGTTTATGCTCCCAATTTGGATGACACAAGTTTCATTTCTTCCTTTATGTCTGCTATTCCCAATTTAGATTCTCATTTGTTGATTTTAGGGGGGGATTTCAACTGTAAAATGTCCCCAGTTCTTGACAAGTACTCGCAAACAAATACAGGCCCATCTAAATGTGCCCTACTTATTCAATCCTTTCTTCAGAAATATGCTATGTTTGAGGCCTGGCGTTTCCTACATCCTACAGATAGACAGTATATTCCTTTTATTCTCATGTTCATCAAACATATACCCGGATTGATTTACTTATTTTTGGACAAAAAACGTATGCCTATCGTTCGAGCGGGGTACTTACGAGAGTATTGTTATCTCTGACCATTCACCATTAGTGCTTGAACTAGAGTTTCCACAGCGACCTCCTATGTGTTATCAATGGCGTCTCAACCCCATTTTACTCTCAGATAAGGAGTTTGTCAATTTAATTTCTTCTGAAATCACCTTATTCCTAGAAACTAATTCAACACCAGGTGTGTCCTGCTGTACCATATATGGGAGTCTCTCAAAGCATACCTACGTGGCCAAATTATTTCTTATACAGCCAACCAAAACAGAGTTCGCTCTCAGCGACTTCGGGACCTGAGCGAGTCCATAGCCACATTGGATGAGAAGTATGCTATGGATCCTTCCTCTGATCTGCATAAAGAGCGCCAACTACTCCAATCTGAATTTGATGCTTTCTACCAGGCAAGCTGAACAGTTACTCTTGCGAGCTCGATACAAAGTCTATGAACAAGGCGACAAGGCCAGTAAACTCCTTGCGCATCAGATCCGTAAATCTGAGGCCTCACGTTTAATCCCACAAATAAGGACCCCGTCTGGTGCCACCACAGTTATACATAAAGAGATCAATAATCAATTCAAACAATTTTACTCTGCGCTATACACCTCTGAATCCCCTCAAGACCCTTTGCTGATTGACTCCTTCTTTGGCTTGAATATAATGGCTTGAATATGCCTTCAATTGATACAGACTCCCATGACTGTCTAGAAGAAGAATTTACGCTTGAGGAGATTGCAACAGCAGTGTCCGCAATGAAAAGTGGCAAATCACCGGGTCCGGATGGTTTTCTAACCTAATTTTACAGGACGTTTTCTGGTCTGCTTTGCCCATTCTTGTCTCGACTATTTGCAGAGTGCCTTAACACTTCAAAGCTACCGCCTAGTCTTTATCAGGCTTCAATTTCATTACTATTAAAGAAAAACAAAGACCCCCTGGAATGTGGATCCTATCGCCCAATCTCGCTTTTAAACTGTGATTACAAAATCCTAGCTTTGCTTTTAGCCATCCGTATGGAAGGCTTGCTGCACCAAGTAATTCACTCTGACCAGACTGGCTTTGTGAGAAAGGCATTTATTTTTCAATATTAGGCGCCTTATGAATATACTGTACTCCCCAGCGTCGGAGGACCCGGAGGTGGGGGTCTCACTTGATGCCGAAAAAGCGTTTGACCGCGTTGAGTGGGATTACCTAACAGCTGCCCTTTCGGGATTTGGCTTTGGCCCCAAATTCATTGCGTGGATAAAGATTCTTTATTTTCCCCCCATGGCTTCGGTACGGACTAATAACTTGTCCTCTGACTATTTTCCCTTGCACCGCGGATCCAGACAGGGTTGTCCACTCTCCCCCTTGTTGTTTGCTTTGGCAATCGAGCCTCTCGCCATTGCACTACGCTCTAATGATGCCATTCAAGGTATAATCAGGGCGGGCTGGGAGCAGAAAGTCTCGCTATATGCTGACGACCGCCTTTTGTTTATCTCCAACCCTGATACCTCATTGCGACGTGCCCTATCTGTTCTTAAAAAGTTTGGATCAATCTCAGGGTGCAAGCTGAATCTAGGCAAGAGTGAGCTTTTTCCGGTAAACAAGGCTGCTTTAAAGTGCTCTTTTACAAGTTCTCAGTTTAGGATTGTCCGGGATCAATTCACTTACTTGGGAGTAAAAGTGACAAGGAAATATTCAAATTTGTTTCAGGAAAACTTTGTTGCTCTAGCAGACAGTTTGAAACAATCGTTTACTTTTTGGAATTCGCTACCCCTTTCTCTTATCGGAAGGATTAATGTCATTAAAATGAATGTGTTGCCCAAATTTTTATATTTATTTCAATGTTTACCCATTTTTATTCCAATTTTTTATTTTTATTTCACTGGATCAAACATTCATGCATTTTATTTGGGACGGCAAGGTACCATGGATTGGTAGAAAACATTTACAGAAGCCTAGGTCATTGGGGGGTTTAGCTCTACCGAAATTTTCAGACATACTACTGGGCTGCAAATTTCAGAGCCCTTCTGTACTGGCTGCAGACTGATCCTACTGGCCCTAGACCACTCTGGGTCCAGATGGAATCTGAATCGTGTAACCCTGCAGCACTTTCCTCTGTGTTGTGCTCGTCTCTCCAAGTGTCCCTAGGCAAAAGGTGTGTCAACCCAATTGTAAAGCAGTCTCTTAAAATTTGGAATCAGTTCCGTTTAGCCTTTAGCCTCCGAGGCTTTTCTCTATCAGGCCCAATCAATCAGAACATTTTATTTCCTCCATCTTTGAATGATGGGGCTTTTGGCACTCACTAGGCCTCTCCTCGCTAGCCCAATTATTCTTTGATGATACATTTGCCTCTTTTTCTCAGCTGCAGGAAAAGTTAAATCTCCCCCAATACCACTTTTTCCGCTATATCCAGACTAGAAACTTTGTCAGAGCTAACACACCTGGATTTCCCCATAGGCCTGCGAATACAGCTATAGAGAGCATCTTGGAGTTGAACAAGCTTCCTAGGGGCGCAATTTCAGATGTATATGCAATCATTCATGACTTACAGAACCCTTCTTTGGTGCCTTTAAAGACTTGATGGGAAAAGGATTTGGGGGAGGAACTTGGGGAAGACGCCTGGGAATCTGTGCTGCACAGGGTGCACTCGTCCTCTATTAGCACTAGACACAGCCTCATTCTATTCAAGGTGGTTCACCGTATCCACTGGTCGGGGGCCAAACTTGGAAGAATATTCTCTGATTTTGATCCTACCTGTGTCAGATGTAAAGTGGAACCAGCCACACTGTTGCATATGTTTTGGGGCTGTCATAAACTGTCAGGTTTCTGGGAATTAATATTTAAATGTTTCTCTGATATATATATGACACTGTTATAGATCCGTCTCCCCTTACAGCCCTTTTTGGAGTACTGCCCATGGGTACCCCCCTATCAAGAATCCAGTCGGACACTGTTGCTTATACAACTCTTTTAGCTAGACGGCTAATACTACAGAACTGGAAGATGGCAGCTCCCCCATCTTGTAAATATTGGGTGAGAGATGTGTTGTGCTTTCTGAAACTAGAAAAAATTCAATTCAATTCACGTGGGAACCCCAAACTGTTTGATGAGGCTTGGGCTCCATTCCGGTCTTACTTTAAACAGTCCATCCTCTGATGGCATTCCAACTAAAACTAAAATAAGTCTGTATTTGACCCCCCTGTGACTTAAGGGTTGGAGGAGCTTCTCTCTGTGTTTTTGCTGGGGGGGCATTAAGGTCCATGTGCTTATTGATTGTGACCCGCGGATGCCTTGTTCATCTTGCCCGGGCAGAGACTGAAGTGTGAGCTTGTTTTTCCCAGTTATTTTTACATTTTGTTCACGCCTACATCAATAATCGTTCTATTTTTTTTTTATTTTAAAGCATTGTAAACTTTATTTTTTGTCCAGTGGATGGTCGGTCTGTGGCCATGACTCTCTGTGAGTGGTTGCATTTCTCCACCCTTATCCCTTGACTGTTTACAGGAACAATGGTGAGGTGTTTGCTCTGTCCCTGTACTATAGATTGCCCTTTAACCTCTGTAGCCTTCTGCCTGGTGTGTTTAACTTGTCTAAAGTATGGTATCTTTAAAGCTATTTTTTTAGTTGTATTTTTATTTGTATTTTTTTGTCTAGTTGAGTACATTATTTATATTGTTTAGTGTTGTCAAATCAAATTGTATTTGTCACATACACATGGTTAGCAAATGTTAATGCGAGTGTAGCGAAATGCTTGTGCTTCTAGTTCCGACAATGCAGTAATAACCAACAAGTAATCTAACTAACAATTCCAAAACTACTACCTTACAAGTGTAAGGGGATAAAGAATATGTACATAGAGATATATGAATGATTGATGGTACAGAGCGGCATAGGCAAGATACAGTAGATGGTATTGAGTACAGTATATACATATGAGATGAGTATGTAAACAAAGTGGCATAGTTTAAAGTGGCTAGGGATACATGTATTACATAGATGCAGTAGATGATATAGAGTACAGTATATACGTATACGTATACGTATTCAGAACGCACCCTTGTGGGGCCCCAGTGTTGAGGATCAGCGGGGTGGAGATGTTGTTGCCTACCCTCACCACCTGGGGGCGGCCCGTCAGGAAGTCCAGTACCCAGTTGCACAGGGCGGGGTCGAGACCCAGGGGCTCGAGCTTGATGACGAGCTTGGAGGGCACTATGGTGTTAAATGCCGAGCTGTAGTCGAACAGCATTCTCACCTAGGTATTCCTCTTGTCCAGATGGGTTAGGGCAGTGTGCAGTGTGGTTGAGATTGCATCGTCTGTGGACCTATTTGGGCGGTAAGCAAATTGGAGTGGGTCTAGGGTGTCAGGTAGGGTGGAGGTGATATGGTCCTTGACTAGTCTCTCAAAGCACTTCATGATGACAGAAGTGAGTGCTACGGGGCGGTAGTCGTTTAGCTCAGTTACCTTAGCTTTCTTGGGAACAGGAACAATTGTGGCCCTCTTGAAGCATGTGGGAACAACAGACTGGGATAGGGATTGATTGAATATGTCCGTAAACACACCAGCCAGCTGGTCTGCGTGTGTGTGTGTGTAAAACTTAATAAACAGAGTTTAAAAAAAACAAAAAACAACAAACAAGTGAATGAACAGGTTAATGACAACAAAAAAAAAGAAGTGATATTTCAGGTTTTGTATCTATTGTTTTGTATAGTTGACGCCAGTGGATCTCCTGTTGTCCAGCTGAAAAGCCATGATCAATGTACCGTATAGAACTGTCTCGTAGCATTGTACACCCCCCACACACACACCCACACACCCAGTAGTGTTCCGGGTGGGTTTCCCTCTGGTTCTGTTTTGAGCGAGGCCTTGGATTAATTAACTTAATGGGAGATGGAATTGTTTCCTTGATTAAATGGGGGCTGACACTCCACCCCGGTCTCAGAGCAGTGTAATGCTCTCAAAGCCTCCACTACTGGCGATTGGCATACATCTGCCACACAAACACAACACACACAAAGCTCCATTGTCCCTATTTGTGGGATATGTTTTTTGTTGTGTGTGTGTGTGTGAGAGAGAGAAAGAGATAGCACCTGAAAGCAGCAGTGTGCTGTTATCCAGAGGTGATCCTGGGATGAATAAACACAGAGGAGTTGGCCTACTTTTCATCAGCTAATAAAAGAGGGCTGCCTGCTGTATGTCTGGCTGCTGTAGCCAAGGCACTCAGTCACCCCAACTCACCTCCACTGCTCCGCTCTCTTCTCCTCCATTTACACTAATTATGTCTTATTAAGTCATTAAACCATTTGCTGCCATTTCCCTGCTCACTGCCAGAGGTTTTACTGGATCATTCTGTGTGGAAGCCATTACCCCACATACACACAATGACCCACACTACCACCTCTGGCTACATTAATCACACCAACCACCCTGTGAAGAGAGACAAACCACAACCGCAACATATTACTGCACTGAGACACACACACACACACAGTTATCATCACTCAGAGATGTTTTGCCTGTCCAGTACGGATGGTGAGTAGGGGGGCTATGAGGTATCCATCTGAGCATGTGCAGTAGAGTCGGGGCTAAGGGGCCTGGGGTCCACTCCAGAAGACCCCTGCTGGGCATTCATACTGAGCCATGGTGAATGGACAACATGGCATGGAGCTCCTTCACAAACTATACAACTCTATGCACAAATACTCATTTAAAAAAATTCCACAAATATTTACCCCCCAAAATGTTTTTTTTTTGCTTTGGGAGGGTTGTGACTTTTTTTTTATTGGGCACAGGGTAGGAGGGTAGTGTGTTTCTTTCCCTGGTTAACATTGGTCTTTTGCAGGTTTTACTATATACTGCATATCAATTCCATCCTAGCCACATTCTCTCATCTGCTTGCTCCTCCCCTATATCAAGGTGCATTGGTACTTCACTTATGCACTATGCTTATCCACATGCTATTTTGTACGATACCAAAGGTCAGTATAGTCTACCAGTCTGTCTATCCTGCCCTCTATCCATCATTCATAGTGACAATAGTGGTAGGTGGATCGTTTGTCCAGATCTGCAATAGGCTAACTAGCAATCATCCCAGGCATTCAAAGCTGCATACATTTTCAATGTGAATAAACAAGCAGAAATAGGAATAGTTGATAGGCAGCGGAGAGGCCAGGTGCATCAATGAGCATGAAAGAACAGCAGACATGAGACACGCAGCTCAAAAAGCTGCGTTCTTGTTTTGGGACAACACAATTATCCTAGACTAGCCTACAACACCACAATGTATTGAATAATTGCACTATTGTTTTCAAGCGAGTACAAAATTCAAATCTAGGCTTCAGTAAAAAATGTAATTTGAATAATGGCGCAAAAGCCCTGTGATTTGAACGTTTCATTCCATTTGGATTAGTTGTGGGTCTACTCGGCACTTTATAAGGTCTAGAAAGGCACAGTAGCAGGTCCGTCTTGCTGTGTTTTTACTTCTGATACTGAGAGGCTGTGTTTGTTGCGCATCATCATTCACCCAAATCGTCATACAGTTGTGTGACCACATGCTCCCGACAAGTTTAACATGCACTCTTCCTCCTCTCCAATCCGGGCGGCTATTCCTCAAACACCTATAATTTAACACCTTAATATAGCCTACATATTTGTAATTTAACTTTTAAAATGTATAACCTTTTATGTGTGTCAAACACAACCAGTCTGTCACGCCCTGACCATAGAGATCTTTTTATTCTCTGTTTGGTTGGTCAGGGTGTGACTCGGGTGGGAAACTCTATGTTCTTTATTTCTATGTTTTGGCCAGGTATGGTTCTCAATCAGGGACAACTGTCTATCGTTGTCTCTGATTGGGAATAATACTTAGGCAGCCTTTTTCCTTTGGTATTTGGGGGTAGTTTTCTTTGTTAGTGGCACTATAGCCAAAGTAAGCTTCACGGTCGTGTCCTTGTTTTGTAGGCGACATTTAAGTGGGCCCTGCTTTTCACCCGGTTTAACAAGTCCAAACGCTCATGCAGGTCCAGCCGAAAGTCGGGACGAAAACTTCAAAAAGTTATATTACAGGTCGAAGAATCTTGTCAAACTAAGTATAGAATCAATCTTTAGGATGTTGTTATCATGAATCTTCAATAAAGTTCCAACCGGAGAATTCCTATGTCTGTAGAGAAGCCATGGAACGCAGGTCGCTATCATGTGAAATGCGGGTGACCAGGACCTGGCTCTCTGCCAGACCACTGACTCAAAGAGCTCCCATCCAGCTCCAAAACACAGTAGAAGCCTCATTCAAGTTTCTAAAGACAGTTCACATCTAGTGGAAGCCCTACTGTGTATTCAATAGGGGCAGGGTTGAAAATCGACCAACCTCAGATTTTCCACTTCCTGTTTGGATTTCTTCAGGTTTTTGCCTGCCATATGAGTTCTGTTATACTCACAGGCATCATTCAAACAGTTTTTGAAACTTCAGAGTGTTTTCTATCCAATACTACTAATGATATGCATATATTAGCAACTGGGACTGAGGAGCAGGCCGTTTATTCTGGGCACCTTTCATCCAAGCTACTCAATACTGCCCCTGCAGCCATAAGAAGTTTTAAATAAAGGTGTAAGAAAATGTTTTTATAATAATAATATATATTTTTTAAATTGGCCAAGTCAGTGTCCAAAAATACCGATTTCCGATTGTTATGAAAACTTTAAATTGGCCCTAATTAAATCGGCCATTCCGATGAATCAGTCGACCTCTAGTGTGAACATGTGTATGTACCCACAGGAGCAGGGAACATTATGTGCACTGCGCCAGCCCCACAGAATGGGTGGACAGAGACAGATGGGCTGATTGATAGCACTGTGCAAATAGTCTGACGATCAGCAGGACGTTGGAACATGCGTTTGCCCCTGTGTGTGTGTGTGTGTGTGTGTGTGTCAGCATAAAATGTAATTAAAATTAAAATACTTTATGTGCATGAAGACAAAGGGTTTACGCCTGCCTACCCACCCACTCACAGGAATATCAAATCATGTTTTTTAAAACAATTTGTGGTCCAAGTGGCGTAACTACAGTAGTTGAAAACATCTATATCAACTGTGTGGCTTTGGAAAAGGTACCTGCTAATATTCAAATCTCATAATTATTACACAAATTCCCAATATTGTATATAAATGAATAACTGTACAATAAAGACATTTATCATAACAGGTATGCATAGGATTAATGGTCATTAAAATCAGTTTTCAAACATTGCAGCAACAAGGAGGAAAGTCCCAGGCAGCCATAAACCAAGGTGGACAGGGAGGGACTCTCCAGTTTCACCACGCACTAGGGAGCTCCACGTACAATAACATTGACATGCCGACAATTTTATACAACCAAACATATCTCACAATTGTCTACACATTTAACCTGATAGCTTTATCTGCGACACCGACAGCCTGCTGAAGTGGGGTATAATGTTATCAGATCCTTCCCGGAGAAAAACGGAATCACTGTCGCCACTCTCTAGAGTAGGGCGAAGAGGTAAAGCACACACATTAATATCTCTCTCTGGCTCTTGTTTAAGTCCCCCTTTTTCCTCTAGGCTCGCATTATTAACCAAATAATGATCATTCTACGCATCTAGAAAGGCCCACTGGACTGAAGATGGACCAGCCAGTCTGGCATTTGCCAAAACTGCCCTATGGCAAGTCCATTTCTGGGATACGACATGGAATATACTGCATATTGCCTTAAATTTCACGCAGTGGGGGTCATATTCGTTCTGCTCCGTCTATGTACCTTGTCTTGGTCTAGACCAAACGACAACAATGGAGAAGTTGGGAAACACTAAACAGTACATTGCCTTGGTGGTGATTTTCAGTTGGACTCAAGAGTAATATCCACATGCTGTAATTCCATCCAGGACAGGCTACGTAGAGTTTGAGTCACACACTGAGTGGGGAAAGGCACGCCACCCCAGCAGCAGCTGCAGTGTCAGGTGCTGGCCGTTCCAGCGGTTCAGCTACAGCACGATTCTCACAGTCACCCACATGACTTTTCACACCGCTCTCAAGTTGGCACAAACTGGATTTATACTCTTTATCACATTTATACTGTTTATCATATAGGCCAGGCGTACAGTAAAGTGACCAATCATAATGCGGTTCTGGAGAGATAGCAGAGGCCCAGGGAGCTAGACTCTTTCCCTCTCATGTTTACATTTATACTCAAAAGGACAGTCTGCAACATTAACAATAGGAGGCAGACAGATAGACAGATACAGCGACAGAGACAGAGACAGAAACAGAGACAGAGACAGACAGAGAGAAACAACAGAGAAGAGAAACATGGCCTGAGCTAGCATTTGTTCCCCTCCGGTGCTTCAGGACTGCTGGTGTGCTCACTCTATGTACAGTACTCATCCATGCAAATCCTGGGCTGCTTCAATCACAGCCCTGTGCTCCTATAGGCTTTACAAAGGGCCTCAGAGCAGCATGGGGCTAGGGGCCTCGGTGCGGCCACGGCTACATCAATGGGTCAACAACGCCAGCAACAAAACTAACATGGGACGGACGGGAGGCTGCAGGATGGGAAAGCCCTTCCAGGGCAACCACAAGGTCATATATTGTAGCTGCAGGGTTGGAGAGAGAGGGACACAGACTATTAAAAAACCAGAACTCCCCCTTTGACGTTTTATTATTGTGTCTGAGATTTGATTTGATCAATTCAACCAAGTGGTTTCGGAGGGAGACACTTGATAGTATCACGAGGCAGTGATCAACAGCACTGATAGAAACCGAGTGGTGGTGTGTTATGAATTAAGATGATATATTGGTCATATACTTGTAAGAATGTTCTGTTTTCTCGGGTTAAATTGCTATTTCTACCCTGCAACTTACCACAGGTGAGATAAACTACACAATGAACAACTCACTTGCCTCCAACCAAATTATTTTGAATTTTTGACCAACTTAGTCCAGGTCATTTTTTGACTTTTAAGTGAAATATATAATTTTGGGGGGATTCTGTGCGGTTGTAAATCAAACAAATACTTGTAAACACCAAAAGTTCTCAATTTCAATTAATTATAGAATAAATAGTGAATGGTGCAAGGTGGACAATATATTTGACCACAATTATACATTATACAAAATATATTTTATATTTGACATTCTTCAAAGTAGCCTCCCTTTGCATTGATGACAGCTTTGCACACTCGTGGCATTCTCTCAACCAGCTTCACCTGGAATGCTTTTCCAACAGTCTTGAAGGAGCTCCCACATATGCTGAGCACTTGTTGGCTGCTTTTCCTTCACTCTGGCGGCCAGGTCATCTGGTTGGATTTGTGTCACATGCTACAGAGTTTTGTGTGTGTGTGTACTCTGTACAACCTCTTACGCCGAGCCCAATATAAACCCCTAGCTCCTGCTCCTACTGAACCCTTCCAGTCTCTTAAATTGGATGCAGCATAGAACGACTGCCCCCTCTTATTGAAGCCACGGAAGTTCGAGGCCAAACACGGTACTGCAGGCATTGTTAGCAGAAAACAGGATCCCTCATTACAGTGAATGGAAAAATGGCTGTCTTCATGTAAATAAAATAAAAATACTCAACAATTACGTTACCAATAATTGCTTCTAATACACCAAATCACACCAAATCGCACCCAAAAGAAGCTATAAGAACAATTTAGTTGCTAACGGCAGCATACCGTACCCCGGTCGGCCTTCAACTTGAGTTACTCAATAAGAAGGGGCAGCACTGAGCTAGCCTGCAACGTCTCTTCCTGGAGCAGCTAAAACTGTGCATATTATGTCTCCATGAGACCACATCTTAAGCGACTTCATTGGGCTTCAATGCGCTATTATTGAGTCTTCACATATGAATGGTGTCACATGATCAAGGGCTTTGTCCATTCATATATACAGTCATTGATTGGATTAAGCAATATGGTGAAAAACCCACCTAGCATAAAAGAGGGTTAATTAAGCAATAATGCACCTCTGGGGTTTGTGGAATATGGACAATTTACCACGGCTAAGGGCTGTTCTTAAGCACGACGCAACGCGGAGTGCCTGGATACAGCCCTTAGCCATGGTATATTGACCATATACCACAAACCGCAGAGGTGCATTATTGCTATTATAAACTGGTTACCAACGTAATTAGAGCAGTTATAAGTAGATCTATAACATATTGTTTATACCCTTCTTATCTTTTCAGATATGCAAAAAGTATTTAGAGGTAGGGGCAAGGGATTTATTTGGGACTGGGACCTACTCTGCACCATGCCTACTCAATCAGGGTTCTCTCCCCTCCTCAGTCCCCCTCCCCACTACAAGCCCCATGCTACTCCTCCTTGGTCATGTGACTGAGTGGACAGCAGTGCGGAATGGATGGAATGTGATCGCATGACTGTTTACCCAACCAGCGCCGTGAGGAAGAGACCCTGCTCTCACACACACAAATCACCATCACTGCCTAAAGCACACACACAACAGAACAAAAACATATAGCCTGTAGCTTGTGACTCGTTTGCCACACAGACACGTCTTTTAACGGCTAAATTATTATCCCTTAGATTTCACAGCTCACAAACCATAATGAGCCAGACATAATAAATAAGAACAATCTAAAATAAATATATTGATGAAGCTAACGTGTGGCATTATACAATACAAAAATGAATCCATCAAATCAACTACTTTTCTTCAAGATAGCAGTATCGTCCTGTTAAAACTAGCCGACAGTAGGCAGTGGCCACACAGCAGCAGCACCTGAGTGTTTTAACATTCAGCGCCCTAGCTGTAGTGGAATACTCTGGGGATCACCTGACTGGACCCATCCCTGAGCCTGTGACAAACACATCACACAGCATATTGATCCAGCACTATTGATCCTGGGCTGTTTATAGCCGGGGGGGTGGGGGGAGGGCGGGCATCAATACTCACAACGCTCTCTCTGAAGTCCCTTTGGCACTGATATGTATTTCTAGAGAACATCAAAACTCCCCACAGCCAGTGGGAACTCCCCACAGCCAGTACTGGGAAATGGACTTGAGGGTCATGCAGTGTAGCAGTCGTCCGTGACTATGTAAAAGGAGTAGGCCTGTGTGTTGTGATGTTGGGATGATTGTGTTCACTAAATAATCATCCCAAAACCGATTGCAGAGATAAGTCAAATAAGTAGCATCACTTAAAAACCAATAAGCCTTTTTTTAGTGCGGAGTTGGCTGAAGTGTAAAGGTTGTTTTGAGAAACTTAGAGGAATCCTAGACGTCAGCCTACAGAGATTTAGGTGCCGTCTAATTGAGCAGAATGAGCTCTGCTCTTATCCCAGCTGGCAGCCATCAGAGCAGGGAAAGAGGCTTTAGAGACCAGACATCTCCAACAGTGCAGGAGGATGGACGTCTTACATTCACAGGTGGACGGATCTCAACATCATGACGTACGTTACACGTAAAGCGTTTCGGTGCAGATCAAAAGTCTACCACAGAAAAGTTGAATTGGTGCACTGGTAATAACAACAACAAAAACATTCCGCTCCATTACATACAATATTGTTACTAGGGGGCAATTACAGTGTTACTACACACACACACACACACAATAGCATGAAGTGTAACCAGTCAAATATTTCCAGATACTGAAATGTATTGAGTGAAATAAATCACTGAACTTTAACGTAAAATTGGGTGAATAACGTTTTGACTGGCATTGTAATCCACAACAAAGACGGGTTCTACTAACATGACGACCTCTGCTTCCTGACTACTCGTCTGAGGTTTGACAGTATTCTGGTTAAAGGGAAGCTCTCTGAATCACATACAGGCAACCACAGAAACCCTGAACCTCAAGGCCACCACAATAAAGAGCCCAGTAGACATACAGTAAAAGTGAAAGTCTCCCTGTCTCATTCAAGCTACTTCCCTCTGAACAGTCCTTTATTTATTTTTTTGACCTTTATTTAACTAGGCAAGTCAGTTAAGAACAAATTCTTATTTTCAATGACGGCCTAGGAACAGTGGGTTAACTGCCTGTTCAGGGGCAGAACGACAGATTTGTACCTCGTCAGCTCGGGGATTTGAACTTGCAACCTTCCGGTTACTAGTCCAATGCTCTAACTACTAGGCTACCCTGCCGCCCCTGGGACTAGGATTGGTCCTCCTCTGACACTACCAAACATGAACAGACACACGCGGACAGCCATACAAACCAACATCTTCACCGGACAAAGATATGCAGCTCAAATTCAGCCTGGGGCCTCTTTAAATAATATGCACCCTAATTTAGCTGTGTATCTCCAGGGGGATCAAGATGCACTCACATACAAATAGAGAGAGCACTAGGCTTGGGCGATATACTGCTTATACCATATACCGGGGTATTTCGAAATACCAACGGTATGATTTTCACTGCCATTGCGGGGGCGTCCTATGCCACTGCTTATAACAAGACATCTAAGTTGTGTCAAATAAATCAGATCTGGCTCAGGGCTCCAGCTGTGCATTTGGCTTGCTGACCTGCTAGCTAAGTGTCTAGATGTCAAGATCAAACTTCTTGGTTACAGCAGAGACATTCAATTCTCTTCTGGATCAAGATCGCTGATACGTAAATGGTTTTGTGCGGTAAAAAAATGTACGGTTTGACAGGACTGAAATTCTGGATAACTCTCAGCCCTAGTAGGCACAGTCAGACACACACTACACTCATCATGCTTATAAACATGCCATTTCCACCCCATTGGGCTGTCAGAAACACAGCAATCACACCTCAAGGACCAAGGGATTGAGATATGGGTACAATAAATAAAATAAGACAGCTTTTATTACAAGCGGATTTTTGACAGACAAAGTTCAAATAACTTTAGCCAAGAGCACAGAGACTGAGGTAGGGTGCTGAGGTAGCTGCAGACAGGGGCTGAGGTAGGGTGCTGAGGTAGCTGCAGACAGGGGCTGAGGTACGGTGCTGAGGTAGCTGCAGACAGGGGCTGAGGTACGGTGCTGTAGACAAGGGTTGTGGTAGGGTGCTGAGGTAGCTGCAGACAGGGGCTGAGGTACGGTGCTGTAGACAAGGGTTGAGGTAGGGTGCTGAGGTGGCTGCAGACAGGGGCTGAGGTAGGGTGCTGTAGGCAAGGGTTGAGGTAGGGTGCTGAGGTAGCTGCAGACAGGGGCTGAGGTACGGTGCTGTAGACAGGGGCTGAGGTAGGGTGCTGAGGTGGCTGCAGACAGGGGCTGAGGTAGGGTGCTGTAGGCAAGGGTTGAGGTAGGGTGCTGAGGTAGCTGCAGACAGGGGCTGAGGTAGGGTGCTGAGGTAGCTGCAGACAGGGGCTGAGGTAGGGTGCTGAGGTAGCTGCAGACAGGGGCTGAGGTAGGGTGCTGAGGTAGCTGCAGACAGGGGCTGAGGTAGGGTGCTGGGGTAGCTGCAGACAGGGGCTGAGGTAGGGTGCTGAGGTAGCTGCAGACAGGGGCTGAGGTACAGTGCTGCAGACAGAGACTGAGGTAGGGTGCTGAGGTAGCTGCAGACAGAGACTGAGGTAGAGTGCTGAGGTAGCTGCAGACAGGGGCTGAGGTAGGGTGCTGAGGTAGCTGCAGACAGCGGCTGAGGTAGGGTGCTGAGGTAGCTGCAGATAGGGGCTGAGGTGGGGTGCTGCAGACAGGGGCTGAGGCAGGGGGCTGAGGTAGCTGCAGACAGGGGCTGAGGTAGGGTGCTGAGGTGGCTGCAGACAGGGGCTGAGGTAGGGTGCTGTAGGCAAGGGTTGGGGTAGGGTGCTGAGGTGGCTGCAGACAGGGGCTGAGGTAGGGTGCTGAGGTAGCTGCAGACAGGGGCTGAGGTAGGGTGCTGAGGTAGCTGCAGACAGGGGCTGAGGTAGGGTGCTGTGGTAGCTGCAGACAGGGGCTGAGGTAGGGTGCTGGGGTAGCTGCAGACAGGGGCTGAGGTAGGGTGCTGAGGTAGCTGCAGACAGGGGCTGAGGTACGGTGCTGCAGACAGAGACTGAGGTAGGGTGCTGAGGTAGCTGCACACAGAGACTGAGGTAGAGTGCTGAGGTAGCTGCAGACAGGGGCTGAGGTAGGGTGCTGAGGTGGCTGCAGACAGGGGCTGAGGTAGGGTGCTGTAGGCAAGGGTTGGGGTAGGGTGCTGAGGTGGCTGCAGACAGGGGCTGAGGTAGGGTGCTGAGGTGGCTGCAGACAGGGGCTGAGGTAGGGTGCTGAGGTAGCTGCAGACAGGGGCTGAGGTAGGGTGCTGTAGGCAAGGGTTGGGGTAGGGTGCTGAGGTGGCTGCAGACAGGGGCTGAGGTAGGGTGCTGGGGTGGCTGCAGACAGGGGCTGAGGTAGGGTGCTGTGGTAGCTGCAGACAGGGGCTGAGGTAGGGTGCTGAGGTAGCTGCAGACAGGGGCTGAGGTAGGGTGCTGTGGTAGCTGCAGACAGGGGCTGAGGTGGGGTGCTGCAGACTAGTGGCATGTAATAGAGATGGATTAGGTGTATATAGGCCCTGTGGGTAACTAAGGTTACCTACCAACCTACTTCTTTCACCAATCACAACCAGTTAATATATGTGATTACATAAAGAAGGGGGAATGAAGGGGAGGGAGGCATTGAACAGAGTCAATGACGAAGGACTCGGAGGGGCAGAGGTCAGTTGAGTTTCAGACAGAGGCAGGAAGAGTGAGGAGGAGTCAAATTGAAGCAGGGGTCAGTGGGCTGATTAACACTGAGCATTAAATCATTGACCATGGGTGAGATAGGATGACTAGAGCGAGTCAGGATTAGAGAATAAAAGGAGAATGGGAGACAATGCTGGGAACCATAGAGAGGAGGCCTCTTTTGAGTGAAGTAGTGATGAGGGTTCAGTAAAACCCCAATAATTTGGTCGGTGTGCATGTGACACTCCTAGCAGGAGTACTGGGTGAGAGTGAGAGTGAGAGTGAAAGAGAGAGAGAGAGAGAGAGCTTGTCTACACACACACTCACCCACAGCATTCATTTGTTCCTGATGAGTTCAGCAGAGTTGACATATTTTCATTTGATCTTTTGAATGGAAAAAAAAAAGCTCTTTGTTTGTGGATCTGATGTAGCGAAGTCCCATGCACCCGTCAATTCATCCCTGCCCCACTATCACCCCCTACTCCCACCCAGTAACCTCCATTCGCCAGCTCCAGTTCCCACAATACCCTCCCAACCAACCCACCACCCATAACATTCCTCTTTCTCTCTCCAAACATGCCACACTCACACGAAAGCTCCCACCAGTCCAGCGAAGGCTCTACAGTGCTCCACTGTGGGAACACACCCCAGGGTGTATGAGGGCTGAGGGAGATGCTCAAACACACTACTGTGGGCCTTGTGATGAGCACATGCCACTGTTGCCTGCTCCAAACACACACACAAGCAACCCCTCAAGATAATGTACTGTAGTTTGTATCTCCATCTTAAACCACATTGAGACAACATGATGGATAGAATGGGTAGAAAATGCATTATCAAGGTACACAGTTTGTGCTCTCAAGCATTGAAAATGCATTAGTCCAAATGACATGATCAACAACTAATTTTCCGATCCTATAGGTTTGCAAGCCATACTTGAAGTCTCACTTGTACATAGTCAGGTAGAACAGGGATGCTCCTCCATGCATCTTGATTAACAGGAAAGCATTGTCAGCCCTGATACCACTATTCCTCCAGGTTTTTCAAAGCAATGATCCAATATGTTTGCCTTTCCTCTAAAGTGACCTACGTCAAATAGGCTAATGCAGAACAAAATCCCATCGGCCTATTTCATGTTTCTCCTCCCGTGCTCCTGCACTTTTCTTTGTCATGTTAATGCTGTGGCTGGTCTCTCTCGCTCAGCGCCTGCCTCGCTCCCTCGCCGCCTATCGGTGGCTCCCTGGCTCTCAAATCACAGCTTCCCTTCTCTATCTGAAGGCCACCGCAATGCCTGAAAGGCAGCGACCAAGTGCATCCTCTCCCAAGCCCCCAAAAACACAAAGCACATGTTTGATATGACGATTCAAACACCACCCAAACATAATAAGCCTGCATTTGTTTTGAGACAAGAGCACAACATAAATACAATTGTGACAATAGATTAAAAAAATAAAAATAAAAAAACGTTATTGTTTTAGGCATTTTTAAAAATCCAGATCGTGTGTCAGGTATGAGCAGCTCATAAATAATTGTAATAACAGTGTTATTTTGGCATACACCTTACTAGAGGCAAACAACTGTCGTAATATGGGGTATTGCGTTCGATTTATAAAATAGTGACATCTGAAAAACGATTTTGTCCCACCGGCAACGCTATTTTAATTGTGAAAAATTATATTTGTGCAGAAAACCCACGGGCACATGTTTAACGCTCATTGAAACGCAACCCACATTCCTCAAACTCAACTCCACAACACATGTCTTCAAAGAACGAACGCATGACTCCGCAGTAACATTAAATACGTTTTGGGCAGATAATGGTTACATAGTTGCAGATGTGCAACTAACTTTGTAACCGGCAGTCCAGCATTGGGTATAAAGAGAAACCAGACAGACAGCGTGTGCTGGAAGACGAATAGGCTATTGAACAAAAATAAGCACGTTACAGCCTTTGATAGTCCTGATACCTAGACTCAACAGTTAGATACAAACACTGCAACGAGCAAGGTGCAAAATGTGTTCACTAACCAATCTCTTGTTATCGCACCTGCAAATGTTCTGAAAGATAACTATAATTGAATACATTACTAACTTGAAAGGCGTGCGCAAGTCAATAACATTTCTATTAAGCTAAGCGACTTACCTTGAGCGGATGGTCCACAGAAGCCCAACGAAAGTACATAGAAAACCCAGATAGTCTCCACCGCCATGTAAAGCATTGATTTCCAGCAGAGGGGTGAAGCAGCGTGTGGGTCTCTACAGCCAGCTATACCGCTAGCAATATATATATATATATATATATATATCTAATACAATCCGCAATAATCCCCTCTCTGAAGTAGGCTATTAGTTGGCTATTAGTTCATGTATATCCCTTTGACATAGTCCCCTGCTTTCACTCAGAACAGGGTCGCATTTAGTTGGGAGAGAGCCGTCGTGTCTCTCGGCGCTTCATCGCCATGTTGTGAGCGAATGCAAGTGTGTGTGGCACACACGCACGGACGTATGCGCATATACACACACTCTCCCTCAAACACACGGGCAAGTCACGCTTTAGGTGTCTATTGGAGCCACCTGAAACGCTGCCAATAATTTCACACACCCCCTTTCGTCGTTTTTGAGCTCTACGCTCGTGAATAGACTGATGTGCGCCGCAGCCGTGCCAATATAGCCAGAAAAGACCTAGAATCAAACTCGCTGTATTGGGCTCCCGAGTGGCGCAGCGGTCGAATGCACTGCATCTCAGTGCAAGAGGCGTCACTACAGTCCCTGGTTCGAATCCAGGCTGTATCACATCCGGTCGTGATTGGGAGACCCATAGGGCGGAGCACTATTGGCCCAGCATAAATCACGTTTGGTCAGGGTAGGCCTTCACTGTAAATAATAAATTGTTCTTCACTGACTTTCCTAGTTAAATAAAGGTAAAATAAATAATACAAATAGAATTCTGCAGTTTCATAAGGAGACACAGCTTGGTCAACTGATGTTTAAAACAGAAGTGCTGTCCAGTGGTGATTTTAGCATGTACATCTTGGTGGGGGAAACAAAAAATGTATAATTGGGAATGCATGCCAGCAAAGCCACTACACAACACAGCACTAAACAATACATTAATTGCACTATAACAGTGACAAACGGTGCCCACAAACTGTTAGGGTCCTACATAAAGCTGTCCCAACAGCAGAGCCAACACCTTTACCACTGCTACACCTGGATATCAGCTGAGTCTTGTCTGGCAGTGAAACAGTTCATTCAGCCTCATTTACTGACTTTAAAAAACATAGCTGATTTGGCTGACTTGCTTAAACAAATGTGGTTTCCACTGACAATTGAGATGTACAAACTATGGCATAAGGGGACGACATGCGGATAAGAAGCAATCCGTAATTTCGGTTAAGACATTAATGGGATTGACATAGTCAATATATCTATTTGTTCAGAACTTTTGAAATGTACAGCGAAAGAATTCAGAACATGGGCCGTTCTTACAGTGTTCTCCCAGTACACCAAGTCAGAACAGTAGGATAAATAAAGGCTGCATATAAGCAGACAATGAAAGCTCTTACAATATTCAATGATTACATTTCTCTAAAACAGGTTATAGGCTACATGTGTAACCGATGTGAAATGGCTAGCTAATTAGCGGTGGTGCGCGCTAATAGCGTTTCAATCTGTGACGTCACTCACTCTGAGACCTGAAGTAGTTGTTCCCCTTGCAATGCAAGGGCCGCAGCTTTTGTGAAGCGATGGGTAACGATGCTTCGTGGGTGACTGTAGTTGATGTGTGCAGAGGGTCCATGGTTCGAGCCCGGGTCGGGGTGAGGGACGGATAAAAGCTATACAGTTACACATGTGCACCACCAAATCAGAACAGTAGGCAAAATTAAGAGGGGAAAATAGACCACATTATTAGGGTGAGGCACATGGGCTAGTAACAGCTAGTTACAGCTTAACATACACTTAGTATTACCTAGCTAAGGGATGCATACTTACTTAGCTAAGGGATACATATCTCCCTGGCATATTACATCACTTATGCAGCAGCATACAATACATTTTTGGACTCACTGTGTTGTGCTGTGCTCATTTGAACAGAAAGGTGGCGCTGCGGGCCTTTGGGGGAAAATTTTGTCTGACACTCTCTGGATTTATAGTGCTTTCAAGACAACTGGGCACTGAAAAAAAAACAAGGTTCAAAACTTATTTTCCCAGTCGGAGCTCGTTTGTTTCTGAGTTCCCAGTTGATTGACCTCACTGAAGTCAGAGTTAACAGTTGTTTTGAGCGCTCCAGAAATCATACTGGATTGACAGCATGGCCAATGTTGAATGTTTATCATTTTAATGTGAAAAGAGACCCTTAAACCCAGAATTGGGACCACACACCCACTCCACTGAATAGCAGGCTAATGATAGATTGCAATGCTTGCAGTTAGCCACTGATTCCTTCTAAACCACTCATTGTTGAATTTGCAATAGCCAACTTGTTGTGTTATATTTATGTCTAATGGCCGATGAGCACTTATACGTTTTATCTATAATGTATATTCATTTGACAAAGATTAAAAGGGTTTGCCAGTAGATTGTCGACTTGATTCATGACTGCTAGCTAAGATTTTAAAAGGATGATGTTGACATGATCAGTCCTATCAAAGCTACTGTAGATGTAACGTGATTTGACATTATATTTATCTGTGAGCCTTCTTGGATGGACACTTCTAATGTAACTCTATGGCAGCACCCAAGGAGCTTGAATTTTCAAGCTCTACCCTTAGATTTAGCAGTGACCTAGTGTCCCTATGAGTGACAGAACACTGAGCCAATCACGGCACAACTAGAGAACATTACCAACCCCTATGCTCCGTATTTTCCGCTGGCTGCCCCACCACCACAGAAAGCACTGAGCTAGGCTGCCCCACCTGCCCTGAATGACGGGTCGCCACTTGTGGTGTCCAAGGTTGGGTGCACCTGCCATGTGTTCAAGATGCACATGTGGCACTCATACAGCCTACAGAAACACAAGCTTTCTCCCAGATAACTATTCATATCACACATCATTACGATAGCCAACATAATACATGCTCCCTAGTTGCTATATGGTTTAACCAGTACCCTTAAATCAGTTGAATTGGCAGGTAATTTTTATCTCAACTCTCAGGGTAGGCAGCCTCACCCTCTCCCCTATCTAGAGGGCTGAGAGAGAGAGAGAGGGAGAGAAGAGAGAGGGAGGTAGAGAAAGGGTAAAGATGAGGACCAGGGATTGAACATGTGCTCACTAGTGAAGGGCTCTGATTGCATCCCAATTACCCATCTAGTCGCCGCCTGGCCTGGCCTGGCCTGGCCTGGCCTGCCCTGCCCTGCCCTGCCCTGCTCTGCCCTGCCCTGCCCTGCACCATGTGTTAAGGGACCCACCGTTGGTTTTCACATGCAAACACACAGCAGGAGCCAGCTGGACCCCAGCCCTCTGAGAGAGAGAGGAGACAATAACATGCTGTGGCATACCCAGCAGCCCCATGTGCCGTTTCCGCTCTGCAGCCAGGGGAATAGTATGCCTACAGGAGGAGATGGGTTGGAGAAATGTGGCTGAGGGATTAGTGCCTGCACAGACACTTTGCATTGCAGCCCCTCGTTTCCAGGGATCTGACGGGTCGATCTGAGTCCATCCTGTTATTGTGGTGAATAGGTAAGAAGAACTCCCATCTCTTGTTCAATGCCTCGCCAATGTACAATGCACTCTGTCTATGCCTGGTGTTGAAATGCGTCCCGTGTGATTGGATTATGGCCACATTCAGAGAGGTTGGTGTTTTTGGCCAGGTGGGATGAATTTCAATACCATGTGCGGACACAGATCCTGTGATTGTGTTGTTATTTGGATAATTTTCTCTTGGATTAGAAAAGTTCCTTTTGAGTGTAGTACCAGATGTGGTTGGGACTTGAGTGTTTGTGGTCTGACAACGCTTTCTCTCCTTTCACCAGCCGTCATAAAATACTGAGTGCATTGGTTACTTCAATACAGGAACAGCTGTCCGTAAGAGGTAGTGCAGTATATGACCCCTGCAATTAAAACTCTCCACCAACATGCAAAGTGTAGTAGGTTGCATTCTGAAAGTGATTACTAACCCAAGAGAAATATGTTCCTACTTTAACCAAAACCTAAATGAATGAAGCCTTTATAAACCCTTTATAAGCTATGTGGTGCTTATGAAGACTTTAGAAATGCTTTTAAAGTTGCTTGTTAAAGGTGTGATCTCAAACAGTACTGAGAAAGAGAAAGAGGAGGACAACTTCTATGTGTGTGACATGTGACATGTGACATGTGACATGCAACATGACAGGAGCAGAGGCTGCAATGTTGCAGTTTTAAAGCAAGTTTGCTGCAATTCTACACAGTCTGCCATGTGGCGAAGAGATGATTTTGCAATTTTATGACATGTTTCATTCTATTCGCCGTTTTACAGCTAATCCCTGCCATTCTACACAGTTTGCCATATGGTGAAGAGAAATGTTTGCAGTTTTTAATATGATATTTGAGTGAGAGTGACTAACAAGATCAATGGGGGCCCCAGGTCGGTAAATCAACCACGATTACTACAAGCTTAGATAGCTGGCTAGAATAATTCAACAATCTAAAAAATGTTAGCTGACATGGGTGACTGTCAGTGACTGACATAAAAAGTGACAAACTGCTGATGCACAATTTTTTTGTGGAAATTGCTCCTTATGCATTTGACTATTCCAGTAAGTTAAGACCACGAGCAAGTTCATACATTATTTTTCTAAATTATTATTTGTAAATTATTGTTGATCCGCAGGGCCTACAAAAGGGGGGGGGGGGGGGGGCGCAGGCCGCCAGTTGCCCATCCCTACACTACATGAATGTTAGCTTGCCCATGATAGAAACAAAGTCGCAGCGCTCCAGACGTGCATATTTAAAATCAAATCAAATCAAATTTGATTTGTCACATACACATGGTTAGCAGATGTTAATGCGAGTGTAGCGAAATGCTTGTGCTTCTAGTTCCGACAATGCAGTAATAACCAACGAGTAATCTAACTAACAATTCCAAAACTACTACCTTATACACACAAGTGTAAAGGGATAAAGAATATGTACATAAAGATATATGAATGAGTGATGGTACAGAACGGCATTGGCAAGATGCAGTAGATGGTATCGAGTACAGTATATACATATGAGATGAGTATGTAAACAAAGTGGCATAGTTTAAAGTGGCTAGTGATACATGTATTACATAAAGATGCAGTAGATGATATAGAGTACAGTATATACGTAGACATATGAGATGAATAATGTAGGGTATGTAAACATTATATTAAGTAGCATTGTTTAAAGTGGCTAGTGATATATTTTTTTTACAAAGTGATGAGACGTGATTTGTCCTACTAGTGCCACAGAGCTAGTTAACAGCAGGAGAGACGTGGTCCTGAGCAACTCTGCTCTGATCTTAATTCACTCTATTCCCCCCAAACCACAAACCGACAGAACCTGCCAGAACAACAACAAGAGTACCCCATCTGTGATTTGCTAACACTACAGAAACAAGCCTCGTAATAAACCATGTTCAGATGGAACACATTTTGAGATCTGTGGCGCTGTGATTCTACACTGGTCTCTCTCATTACCACATCACAGGTTATTTTTGTCACAGGACAACACAATACAGATGTAGGATCTTAATTTGAGCCAGGTGGCTACAGCAAGAAAATAATCCTGCCACAACAGGATATGTGAATTATTATGTAGATTATAATCAATGGACATTTTGTAGGAGTTGATACATTTTTTTGTAAGGGAAAATCCAGTCTGAAATTTCAAAGTGGAAAATACAAACTTCAGACGCCTTTTTAAAACTAAAATACACAACCTGTTTTAAATTGCTGGAAAGTCCTCTTTCAACAGGGTGATCAAATTAAGATTCTACATCTGCCCCAGGAACTATGGGTTGCTATTTTAACTCCTTTCTCTTCACATTGAAAACAAGTCAGTGAGAGCGAGCCAAGAGAGATAAAGATAGGGCAAGCTTATTGCAGACAAATTATTTGCACACGTTGAGGTTCCACTTAATGAGGCCAATTAGGATAGTAAAGTTGTCAGGCTTCAGTGAACAGGGAAAGTAGTTTTTCTTTAGGCAATGAACCCAACGTTTGTGTTTTTCCTGTGTGTGAACAAATCAGATTTTTCCTTCTTCTCCTAGGGCCTTTTAAAACTTAATTGGTTGTGTGTGGGTCTTTACATCTTGGACAATGAATGGCAGTAGTAGACAGGATTACTATGCTCAGAGGAGAGGCTGAGGCAGAGCGATTGTAAAACCAAATAGACCCAAACCCTGTCCTGTCTCGCTGTACACTTTTAATGGTTGTCAAAAAGGCCTTGCAAAGTAGTTGAGATAAGCATCCATTTTCTTCTCTTGCCTCCCCTCCCAGCCACCTGTACGGTCCCATATCTCTCCTGGCCTCTGTCTCTGGCTGTGGTTCCTGCCCTGGCCTTTGTGCTCTGTAGAGGTCACAGTGTTCTTGAAGTGCCGAGGTGTTTGCATTTTGGTCGTGCTGACTGCAGTAGCCTCCACAGTGGCTGAGTTTCGTCCCCCCAAGGTCAGGTCTATCTGTCTGATAGGCAGCAGCAGGGCTGCTCTACACCAAGGAGAGAAGAGGACACAGACAGAACACTGCCCCCTGGTGGAAAAGATGAGGGGATGTTACATCAGACAAACATACCATGAGTTACGTCAACAAAGAACATGCTACAGGGGACGAGAAAAGACAAAAGACCAAAATAAGTATCTTATGTACTTCTTTTTTCATTTACATGTCAGATGATGCAATTTGTGCGCAATTTAAACAACAAAAGTGGTTTGGGTGAAATTGCTTTTTACTATGTCTTTTTCTTCTCAGAACAGCCATTCAACTAACACGAGTAGAATCATTTGGGGAGCAAACTGTGCACTATGGTGAAGTTCATGGTCCATGTTTGCATATGTAAATTAGGTTAGTGTGTGTGATTGGCCCGGCTTGGTGTTATCCCACCCCCTTCCGCTGGAGGGGTGCCGAGTGCATGCTTGGCGAGAGGTAAGGGGTCTCCATAGAAACCAAGACTTAGGGTGACTGGGCAAATGGTTTACTTTAGTAGTACAATACCACCAGGGTGCACTGGCAGCATGCCCAACCCTGGAGCACTGAGGGGGGAACAGGGTGGGAGGAGGACATTCATATTCAGAGTTTAACAAGGCAAACATGTACTAACCTCACACACAGAGACACTCACACATGCGCACACACACACACACACACACACACACACACACACACACACACACACACACACACACACACACACAACTATTCAATGAGGGACCAGTGTGTGTGTGTGTTCATGATGTAATGCCTCCCTCTTTTCATTATTCTGAGCACATCCTGGGTTATGATCTCATGGGCAAAGGCACAAAAGCCCAGCCTTCTGCCCACTCCTACCAATCTGCCTACAGAGGGAGAGGTGAGGGGTGAAGAGAGGGAGGGAGGAGAGAAGGGAGGAGAGAAAACATGAACTCTGTCCTCTATCTTCTTTTCTGGGCTGTTGAACATACAGTTTCAAAAAAACGTAATTAGCTTAAAAGTAGACTTTAAATCTCAGTAAAAGGCTGTGTGGCTCGGTCTGGCTCTGGGAAGGAAAGCTCAGTCCTGCTCTACTAACATGTCGTCATCTCAAGTGCCCCATCAATGGGGGCCTTGTTAGCTGTGGGAGAGAGAACCCCCACCACCAGCCAACTCTTATCTGTGTTTTGGCTTTCTATTGAAGGTGCATGTGATTAGAGATGGTTTTAATAAGCACTGTTGAGACTGGGCCTGCCGCTGGTGAATATTCATGGAGTATAGAGAGAGGGTCATATAGGAAGGAGTAAGGATGGGGGAGATGGGGAGAGGGCGGTGGAGGGAAGGAGGGGGAGAGAAAAGTGTAAGAGTTGCAGGAGTCTTAAGAAGAATCAGGGAGCTCCTGAAAGCCTGTTCAGAATGTTTCAAAGACATTCACATTTCCATCTTTGAGTCTCTGATGGAGATTTTGTGTAGCATGAACATATTTCATGCTACACAGACATAAAGAGAATGGAGCTTATGTCTGTACATTCTCTGGTGTCAGGGAGGCAAGAAGGATCTCTCCCAGAGATGTGCTGACCTCTAGTTGGCCCCTGTTACATCTAAAAAGCTTCAGAGCCATTCCAACATAAATATCTTATAAACTGGAAACAGACATTTCCTCTGGCTGGGAAGAATTGGGGTAATGATTCAAACGACATCACCCATTTGGAACTATACACTCTTAGAAAAAAGGGCTCCAAAAGGGTTGTTCGGCTGTCCTCATAGGAGAACCCTTTTGGTTCCAGGTAGAACCCTTTTTGGTTCCAGGTAGAACCCTTTTTGATTTCATGTAGAACCCTCTGTGGAATGGGTTCCCCTATGGGGACAGCTGAAGAACCTTTTAGGTTTAGATAGCACCTTCGTTTCTAGGAGTGTAGTAGCTAATCTTAATTATGGTGACATTTCCAAATACCATGTGGCTTTTCTAAAAACGGCCTGTTTATCCTCAACGCTCCAAAGCGTATTCATCCACTGCGTTAGTTGGTGTTGGACAGATAATGTCAGTGTGAAAAGAATGCTTCAGGAAAATATGATAATTGTCGAGGGAAATACCCTGTTTCATGAAGGCAGACTATTCCAGAGAGGAGAGAAATATATTGTTCATTTAGTAGTCTACTGCAGATCAATAAGAGGCAGTGATGAGCAGTGATGAGCTGAGGGGCCAGGGTGTTCAGGGGGAGGTTTGTAATGCCCAGCGGTGCCTCTTTCTCTCGCAGGCCACTATCTCCCGTCTCACCCCTGTCTCTAGTGACTACAAGTGGACAGATGCCTACCTTTTGAGAAGAGGAGACTAGACAATAACTGCATTGTGTCTCCTTGGGCAAGCAGATGACAGCTGTGCTATTTTTAAGGATTTCACCACTGAGAGTTATTGCCATTACTTCTCAATGTGAGACGTCAGGCAGATTAAATAATTATTGTAGTTTTATAATATGAGTTTTATCAGCTTTTTTTGTTGTTGTGTCAATTGCCCTCAAAATACTTATCTTATTGGAGAGGAGGTGGGCTGCCAAATGGCCTTCTGGTAGAGAAAACTATGCAGGCCAAGCCTTCCTCTCCCTGAAGCTGTGTGTGTGTGTGTGTGTGTGTGTGTGTGTGTGTGTGTGTGTGTGAGAGAGAGAGAGAGAGAGAGGAGGTGGGCTGCCAAATGGCCTTCTGGTAGAGAAAACTATGCAGGCCAAGCCTTCCTCTCCCTGAAGCTCTGTGTGTGTGTGAGAGAGAGAGAGAGAGAGAGAGAGAGAGAGAGAGAGAGAGAGAGAGGAGGTGGGCTGCCAAATGGCCTTCTGGTAGAGAAAACTATGCAGGCCAAGCCTTCCTCTCCCTGAAGCTGTGTGTGTGTGTGTGAGAGAGAGAGAGGAGATGGGCTGCCAAATGGCCTTCTGGTAGAGAAAACTATGCAGGCCAAGCCTTCCTCTCCCTGAAGCTGTGTGTGTGTGTGTGTGTGTGTGTGAGAGGGAGAGGTGGGCTGCCAAATGGCCTTCTGGTAGAGAAACTATGCAGGCCAAGCCTTCCTCTCCCTGAAGCTGTGTGTGTGTGTGTGTGTGTGTGTGTGAGAGAGAGAGGTCAGGATCAGATGAGCCCCTGCATTTTTCAGCATTTTCTTTAAAAAAGATAGAATAGGAGTTAGATAAATTTGGATTTTTTTTGTCAGGAACACATACTGGATTCTACCCTCTACAACATAACCCCTACTTCAAATCAAAACTTAAAACCTACAACCTGATTTTGGACGGATTTACGGAATCACCTGGAACGTTCACAACTACCAAGGATTTATTACCCTGTACAGCAAATTGCTGCTGCTGCCTCTGTTTACCACGCCGTTTGGTCCTTGGTTGGTGGGTGATTCTGTAAGGGTTTTCCTGTGGTGAAGCAGAGGTGGACCAAAATGCAGCGTGGTGGTTATTCATGTTCTTTAATTAAGGAACTACACATGAAATAACTAACAAAACAATAAATGTGTGAAAACCTAAACAGTCCTATCTGGTGCAAACACAGAGACAGGAACAATCACCCACAAAAACCCAACACAAAACAGGCTACCTAAATATGGTTCCCAATCAGAGACAATGACTAACACCTGCCTCTGATTGAGAACCACATCAGGCCAAACATAGAAATATACAAACCAGACACACAACATAGAATGCCCACCCAGCTCACGTCCTGACCAACACTAAAACAAGGAAAACACACATGAACGATGGTCAGAACGTGACAACAACATTACTTTATAAGGACTGAATTCTAACATAATTCTGCCAAGCTTGATACAGCTTCAACTAGCACTGACGTGTCAAGTGAGAGGTGTCAAAGCCCATTAGCCCAACAATGGCAGGAGAGTCACACAGTCTACCCCAACCAAATGGAGAGGCCTTAGAAGCTCCCTCCCGCTGTTCAGAGGTAATTAAAATACAGTACCCTGTGCATGTAAAGAATGATAAGGCAAGAAAAGATTACAAAATGAAGCTCCTTATGGAAAATCAAGAAACACTTTTTGCTGACTATTACAAAAATGGGAACATCAGCAACCTTATCTTCCACACAAACCATCCCCTGGCATGGCACAGTGCTATATAAGCACACTACCCCTTTGTTAAGAGAGGGGGGGTTAACGAGGGGTGGAAACTCAGAATACTTGATAACGAGGACTCTCAGTCAGGTAATATAAATATCTATAAGTCCGGAACAGTAATGGTACAGGGTAACCCCAAACAGTTTCATCTGGACTTTCACCTAATCAAAGAATTAGCCCAGCAGGAGAAGCTCTCCCTTGATAAAGATACCCCCACCCCGAGCGGGTCAGACCAGACCTCTTCATTATGTAACCCCACAGACGAGCAACCCCCAGCGGAGAGTCAACCTTCCAGCACAGATTACCACTCCTTCATTGAAATGAAGGACCAATTCACCCAGCTGGAGGTAAGACAGGTGGAGCTGGAACAGCAGGTGATTACACTTCAGTCAGCACAGACCCAGACAACAGTCCAGCACAACAACACCCCCTTAACCAGACCCGGAGAGCTGGAGGTGGACAGAGACATATCTGCACTCTGGACTGTGGTGAGACAACTTCAACAGGAGAAAGAGCAGAATCAGGAGAAGAACAGAGCATTAGAGGAGAGGATCAGACTGCTGGTGGAGGAGAGGTTGAGGGGGATGGAGGAGAGGGTGAGGGGGACGGAGGAGAGGTTGAGGGGGACGGCGTGTGACAGAGAACAAACAACCCATTAGAGAGGTGGCCACCCACACAGAGAAGCCAGCAGAACAGCCCACCTCAGCACCTGACAAAAGTTTCGACACCACAGCAGAACAGTCCACACCAGACCCTGACCATAGAGTCGACATCACAGCAGAACAGACAAATGAAGAACCACAAGCCCAGCGGCTCTCACCCCCTCTGAGCAACCCCCCTGTCAGCCACCCTGATAGCCCTTCTGACAACCCCCTCACACCCACTGAGGACAAACACAAGACACAGATTGTACTACTTATGGACTCAAATGGGAAATATATAGAAGAAAAAACACTTTTTCCCAAACACAGTGTGTCCAAACTCTGGTGTCCAAACACCCAGCGTGCCCTCGACCTTCTATCTGAGGACCAACTAGGTTCACCCAGCCACATAATAATACACACAGGCACAAACGACCTGAGAGCACAGCAGGAAAGGGTGGCCACAGCACTGAAGGGAGTGATTGAAAAGGCTTCTTCTACTTTCCCCAACGCACAAGTGGTTATCTCCACCCTGCTACCACGAAAAGACTTCCACCCTGTCACAATACAGCGGGTAAAAGCAAGTATTTCCCGTGACTGTGCCTCAAAACCAAATGTTTTCCTGGCCCACCACTCCACCCTGGACTTGAACAGCCTCTATGACCAGGTCCACCTCTACAAGGCAGCAGTGCCCACCTTTGCCCGGACTCTAAAGGACATCGCTCTCAAACGTATCCCCAACACTCCACACAGGAGCAACAGATCAATAGACACCCCACCCAGACCAGCGAGACACCCTCCCAGACCTGCAGGACCCCCCCCCCCCCCCCCCCCTGGACCTACACATAGAGGACCCACGCCAAGAGGAATTACATCCAGACCACAGTACACCCAGACACATCCACACCCCCACCCCAACCAATCAACACCCCCCCACGTCAACCATGCCCACACCCCATTTAGGCCCCCTCAGATCAGACCTATGCCACTCCTGCCCACCCCATGCACCCCACCCCCGCAAAGAGGGCCTCAACATGGAAGCCACACATACGCCCAGGTAGTGAGCGGGCAAACAGTCCCAACCTCCACTCTCACACTCGCCCAAGCCAATGGCATGTACCAGATGCTCAGCAGGCTCTGCTCACACTTACTGGCCTGAGGCCAAACCACGACCAACAACATTGGACACTCTATGGAATAAAAAGCCTTCACTATATCATCCTGGAATATCCAAGGCCTGAGGGCATCTGCCTTTGGCCTAAAGAGCAGAAACCCGGACTTCACCAAAGAAATCGGTAATACAGACATTGTCATCCTGCAAGAAACCTGGTATAGAGGTGATGGACCCACTGGTTGCCCTCTAGGTTACAGAGAGCTGGTAGTCCCATCCACCAAACTACCAGGTGTGAAACAGGGAAGGGACTCAGGGGGTATGCTAATTTGGTATAGAGCAGACCTAACTCACTCCATTAAATTAATCAAAACAGGAACATTCAACATTTGGCTAGAAATTCAAAAGGAAATTATCCTAACAGAGAAAAATGTCCTCCTGTGTGCTACCTACTGTATATCCCCCCCACTAGAATCCCCATATTTTAATGAAGACAGCTTCTCCATCCTGGAGGGGGAAACCAATCATTCATGTCCCAGGCCCAGGGACATGTACTAGTCTGTGGCGACCTAAATGCCAGAACCGGACAAGAACCTGACACCCTCAGCACACAGGGGGACAAACACCTGCCTGGAGGTGACAACATATGCCCCCCTAGGCACAACTATGACAACATAACCAACAAAAACGGGTCACAACTCCTGCAGCTCTGTCGCACGCTGGGTATGTACATAGTCAACGGTAGGCTTCGAGGGGACTCCTATGGTAGGTACACCTATAGCTCATCTCTTGGCAGTAGTACTGTAGACTACTTTATCACTGACCTCAACCCAGAGTCTCTCAGAGCGTTCACAGTCAGCCCACTGACACCCCTATCAGACCACAGCAAAATCACAGTCTACTTAAACAGAGCAATACTCAATCATGAGGCATCAAAGCCAAAGGAACTGAGTAACATTAAGACATGCTGTAGATGGAAGGAATGCAGTTTGGAAACCTACCAAAAAACAATTAGGCAACAACAAATTCAATCCCTTTTAGACAATTTCCTGGGTAAAACGTTCCACTGTAATAGTGAAGGTGTAAACTTGGCAGTAGAAAATCTTAACAGTATATTTGACCTCTCAGCTTCCCTATCAAATCTAAAAATCTCAAATAGAAAATGGAAGAAAATTAACAATAATGACAAATGGTTTGATGAAGAATGCAAAAATCTAAGATAGAAATTGAGAAACCTGTCCAACCAAAAACATAGAGACCCGGAAAACCTGAGTCTACGCCTTCACTATGGTGAATCACTAAAACAATACAGAAATACATTACGGAAAAAGAAGGAACAGCATGTCAGAAATCAGCTCAATGCAATTGAAGAATCCATAGACTCTAACCACTTCTGGGAAAATTGGAAAACATTAAACAAACAACAACACAAATAATTATCTATCCAAAATGGAGATGTATGGGTAAACCACTTCTCCAATCTTTTTGGCTCTATAACATAGAATAAATAGCAAAAACATATACATGATCAAATACAGATCTTAGAATCAACTATTAAAGATTACCAGAACCCACTGGATTCTCCAATTACATTGAATGAGTTACAGGACAAAATAAAAACCCTCCAACCCAAAAAGGCCTGTGGTGTTGATGGTATCCTCAACGAAATGATCAAATATACAGACAACAAATTCCAATTGGCTATACTAAAACTCTTTAACATCATACTTAGCTCTGGCATCTTCCCCAATATTTGGAACCAAGGACTGATCACCCCAATCCACAAAAGTGGAGACAAATTTGACCCCAATAACTACTGTGGAATATGTGTCAACAGTAACCTCGGGAAAATCCTCTGCATTATCATTAACAGGAGACTCGTACATGTCCTCAATGAAAACAATGCCCTGAGCAAATGTCAAATTGGCTTTTTACCAAATTACCGTACAACAGACCATGTATTCACCCTGCACACCCTAATTGACAACCAAACAAACCAAAACAAAGGCAAAGTCTTCTCATGCTTTGTTGATTTCAAAAAAGCCTTCGACTCAATTTGGCATGAGGGTCTGCTATACAAACTGATGGAAAGTGGTGTTGGGGGTAAAACATACGACATTATAAAATCCATGTACACAAACAACAAGTGTGCGGTTAAAATTGGCAAAAAACACATACATTTCTTCACACAGGGTCGTGGGGTTAGACAGGGATGCAGCTTAAGCCCCACCCTCTTCAACATATATATCAACGAATTGGCACGGGCACTAGAAAAGTCTGCAGCACCCGGCCTCCCCCTGCTAGAATCCAAAGTAAAATGTCTGCTGTTTGCTGATGATCTGGTGCTTCTGTCACCAACCAAGGAGGGCCTACAGCAGCACCTAGATCTTATGCACAGATTCTGTCAGACCTGAGCCCTGACAGTAAATCTCAGTAAGACCAAAATAATGGTGTTCCAAAAAAGGTCCAGTCACCAGGACCACAAATACAAATTCCATCTAGACACTGTTGCCCTAGAGCACACAAAAAACTATACATACCTTGGCCTAAACATCAGCGCCACAGGTACCTTCCACAAAGCTGTGAACGATCTGAGAGACAAGGCAAGAAGGGCAGTCTATGCCATCAACAGGAACATAAATTTCAACATACCGATTAGGATTTGGCTAAAAATACTTGAATCAGTCAGAGCCCATTGCCCTTTATGGTTGTGAGGTCTGGGATCCGCTCACCAACCAAGACTTCACAAAATGGGACAAACACCAAATTGAGACTGCATGCAGAATTCTGCAAAAATATCCTCCGTGTACAACGTAGAACACCAAATAATGCATGCAGAGCAGAATTAGGCCGATACCCACTAATTATCAAAATCCAGAAAAGAGCCGTTAAATTCTATAACCACCTAAAAGGAAGCGATTCCCAAACCTTCAATAACAAAGCCATCACCTACAGAGAGATGAACCTGGAGAAGAGTCCCCTAAGCAAGCTGGTCCTGGGGCTCTCTTCACAAACACAAACACACCCTATAGAGCCCCAGGACAACAGCACAATTAGACTCAACCAAATCATGAGAAAACAAAAAGATAATTACTTGACAGATTGGAAAGAATTAACAAAAACACAGAGCAAACTAGAATGCTATTTGGCCCTACACAGAGAGAACACAGCGGCGGAATACCTGACCACTGTGACTGACCCAAAATTAAGGAAAGCTTTGACTATGTACAGACTCAGTGAGCATAGCCTTGCTATTGAGAAAGGCCGCCATAGGCAGACATGGCTCTCAAGAGAAGACAGGCTATGTGCTCACTGCCCACAAAATGAGGTGGAAACTGAGCTGCACTTCCTAACCTCCTGCCCAATGTATGACCATATTAGAGAGACATACAGTGCCTTGCGAAAGTATTCGGCCCCCTTGAACTTTGCGACCTTTTGCCACATTTCAGGCTTCAAACATAAAGATATAAAACTGTATTTTTTTGTGAAGAATCAACAACAAGTGGGACACAATCATGAAGTGGAACGACATTTATTGGATATTTCAAACTTTTTTAACAAATCAAAAACTGAAAAATTGGGCGTGCAAAATTATTCAGCCCCCTTAAGTTAATACTTTGTAGCGCCACCTTTTGCTGCGATTACAGCTGTAAGTCGCTTGGGGTATGTCTCTATCAGTTTTGCACATCGAGAGACTGAAATGTTTTCCCATTCCTCCTTGCAAAACAGCTCGAGCTCAGTGAGGTTGGATGGAGAGCATTTGTGAACAGCAGTTTTCAGTTCTTTCCACAGATTCAGGTCTGGACTTTGACTTGGCCATTCTAACACCTGGATATGTTTATTTTTGAACCATTCCATTGTAGATTTTGCTTTATGTTTTGGATCATTGTCTTGTTGGAAGACAAATCTCCGTCCCAGTCTCAGGTCTTTTGCAGACTCCATCAGGTTTTCTTCCAGAATGGTCCTGTATTTGGCTCCATCCATCTTCCCATCAATTTTAACCATCTTCCTTGTCCCTGCTGAAGAAAAGCAGGCCCAAACCATGATGCTGCCACCACCATGTTTGACAGTGGGGATGGTGTGTTCAGCTGTGTTGCTTTTACGCCAAACATAACGTTTTGCATTGTTGCCAAAAAGTTCAATTTTGGTTTCATCTGACCAGAGCACCTTCTTCCACATGTTTGGTGTGTCTCCCAGGTGGCTTGTGGCAAACTTTAAACGCCACTTTTTATGGATATCTTTAAGAAATGGCTTTCTTCTTGCCACTCTTCCATAAAGGCCAGATTTGTGCAATATACGACTGAGTGTTGTCCTATGGACAGAGTCTCCCACCTCAGCTGTAGATCTCTGCAGTTCATCCAGAGTGATCATGGGCCTCTTGGCTGCATCTCTGATCAGTCTTCTCCTTGTATGAGCTGAAAGTTTAGAGGGACGGCCAGGTCTTGGTAGATTTGCAGTGGTCTGATACTCCTTCCATTTCAATATTATCGCTTGCACAGTGCTCCTTGGGATGTTTAAAGCTTGGGAAATCTTTTTGTATCCAAATCCGGCTTTAAACTTCTTCACAACAGTATCTCGGACCTGCCTGGTTTGTTCCTTGTTCTTCATGATGCTCTCTGTGCTTTTAACGGAACTCTGAGACTATCACAGTGCAGGTGCATTTATACGGAGACTTGATTACACACAGGTGGATTGTATTTATCATCATTAGTCATTTAGGTCAACATTGGATCATTCAGAGATCCTCACTGAACTTCTGGAGAGAGTTTGCTGCACTGAAAGTAAAGGGGCTGAATAATTTTGCACGCCCAATTTTTCAGTTTTTGATTTGTTAAAAAAGTTTGAAATATCCAATAAATGTCTTTCCACTTCATGATTGTGTCCCACTTGTTGTTCTTCACAAAAAAATACAGTTTTATATCTTTATGTTTGAAGCCTGAAATGTGGCAAAAGGTCGCAAAGTTCAAGGGGGCCGAAAACTTTCGCAAGGCACTGTATGTCCCTCAGATTACACAGATCCACAAAGAATTCGAAAAACAAATCCAATTTTGAAAAACTCCCAAATCTACTGGGTAAAATTCCACAGTGTGCCATCACAGCAGAAAGATTTGTGACCTGTTGCCACGAGAAAAGGGCAACCAGTGAAGAACAAACACCATTGTAAATACAAGCCATATTTATACTTATTTATTTTATCTTGTGTCCTTTAACCATTTGTACATTGTTAAAACACTGTATATATGTAATATTACATTTGTAATGTCTTTATTGTTTTGAAACTTCTGTATGTGTAATGTTTACTGTTAATTTGTATTGTTTTTCACTTTATATATTCACTTTATATATTATCTACCTCACTTGCTTTGGCAATGTTAACACATGTTTCCCATGCCAATAAAGCCCTTGAATTGAATTGAATTGAATTGAGAGAGAGGGAGATGAGGTGGGCTGCCAAATGGCCTTCTGGTAGAGAAAACTATGCAGGCCAAGCCTTCCTCTCCCTGAAGCTGTGTGTGTGTGTGTGTGAGAGAGAGAGAGGGAGAGGGGGAGAGAGGGAGAGGAGGTGGGCTGCCAAATGGCCTTCTGGTAGAGAAAACTATGCAGACCAAGCCTTCCTCTCCCTGAAGCTGTGTGTGTGTGTGAGGGTGAGAGAGAGATTGAGAGAGAGAGTGTGTGTGTGTGTGTGTGTGTGTGTGTGAGTGAGAGAGTGATAGAGAGAGAGTGAGAGAGAGAGAGAGATTGAGAGAGAGAGAGATTGAGAGAGAGAGAGTGTGAGTGTGTGTGTGTGTGTGTGTGTGTGTGTGTGTGTGTGTGTGTGTGTGTGTGTGTGTGTGTGTGTGTGTGTGTGTGTGTGTGTGTGTCTGTGTCTGTGTGTGTGTGTGTGTGTGTCTGTGTGTGTGTGAGAGAGAGAGAGAGAGAGAGAGGGGGGAGAGAGAGAGAGGGAGAGGGAGAGGGGGGAGAGAGAGAGAGAGAGAGAGTGTGAGTGTGTGTGTGTGTGTGTGTGTGTGTGTGTGTGTGTGTGTGTGTGTGTGTCTGTGTCTGTGTGTGTGTGCGTGTGTGTCTGTGTGTGAGAGAGAGAGAGAGGGGGGGGGGGGGGAGAGAGAGAGGGAGAGAGGGAGAGGGGGGAGAGAGAGAGTTGAGTTTTTATAAAACCTTTATTTTTTACTCAAGTGTTAACATAAATAATGACACACTGCCTTTTCAGAAATGAAATAACAAATGTAATTCCTAAACAAAAATAAATACATAACATATACATTCAACTTATTTCAGCAGCAAAAAATATTTTCCCCTCCTCTACAAAACAAAGCGCTCCTTCGTAGGCCCACTTCTCCTCAAAAAATAGGAGATCTTTTACAGCTGAAAAGAACTCAAAATCTACTTTTATTCTTGCTTTCACTAAACCTTTAAAAACACATCTTACATCCTGCCCATATCCCGTTTCTATCTTATGTTTCCTACTCAGAAAAATTGACATCTTAGCTTGTCCCAAAATAAAATTTAACATTTTACATTTTCTTTTCTGTTGTTTACTATATTGAAACCCCAAAATAAAAACAGTGTTATTGAAAAACTCCCCTACAGCTTTAAACAAAGATTCCAACATTTCCAATAGCGGTTTTATCCTCTCACACTCCATAAAACAGTGAAAAATGGTTTCTCTTATATTACAAAAAGGACATCCATCTCTAACATCTGAGTTAATAACAGATACAAAAGCATTAACTGCAATGATGCCATGTAAAACCCTCCATTGCATATCACCAGTACCCTTTTGTAACGGTGGCTTGTACAGTGCTCTCCATGCTGGCTTTACCTTGTCATCAATGCCCAATTTTACCCTCCATGGAGTATCTTTTCTATTTTTCAATTTATCTTTATTCAACACCTTGACACCCCCCCTATACAATTCCTTCCCATTCACCTCATCCAAACCCACCTCCTCCAACCCTCTCAAATCCAGCAATAACGCCTTTCTTTCTGACTCTGGGATATTTGGTGTAATCCCTAGTTTTGGAAATGAGACGTCTTCATCTTGCACCTTCTTCTTGTGGCTACTAAGCATATCCCATTCTTCCGCTGACAGAGCCTTCCTACAGCTCCCCAGCATTTGTCCGACAATCCTTTCCGACCTCATCCCCAAATGTTCTGCCAGCCTTCTTCCATCCATTAAGGCGGGCCCAGCCATGGCCATTAACTGTCTTAAGGTGATGATTTTCCCCTTCACCAGAATCTTGGAGAAATGTGGAACAGCTGCAGTTGTACAATCCAGTCTTGCCCCATACACCAGAGGTTCCTCCAACAGCCAATGCACTGACTCCGCTGAAGTTCTTCTGGACACCTTCATTATGCTCCACACTCTGAGAAGGCCTCTATAAAACGGAGGTACTCCCTCCCTAGAAATCTGGCTACTATCAACCAGAAATAAAGCCTTCTTTAAACCTAATCCTCCAACCCGCTGTAATATAAGACCTGCCACCCCTCTCCACACCACATTTTCCGGTCCATAAAGCAGCCTTTGAATAAACTGAAACCGGAAAGCAGCAGCCCTACTAGCAAGATGTACAATACCTTGTCCCCCCTCCTCTTTTGACAAATACAAAACACTTTGTGGAACCCAGTGATATTTATCCCAAAAGAAATCCACAATAATTGCCTGTATCTTAGCCAGAAGGCCAGATGGTGGTTCTAAAACTGACAACCGATGCCACAGTGCAGAGGCAATCACATTGTTAACTATAATAGTGCGCCCTCTATATGACATACGAGATAGTAACCAACGCCATCTCCTCATCCTCCCTTCCACCATTTCAACCACCCCACTCCAATTTTTTTCCATAGTCCCCTCATCTCCTAGATACACTCCAAGATACTGAAAACCTCCCTTACACCATTCTAGCCCCCCTGGCAAAGCCATGATCCCTCCAGACCATTCTCCAATCTGTAAAGCACAACTCTTTTCCCAATTTACCTTTGCAGAGGATATTCCCCTAAAACGATCAACCATTAGACTCAAGCTATCCACCTCCGCTTGATTTTTCACTAGCACAACTACATCATCAGCATAGGCTGAAAGACGAATAGGAGGAATATCCTCTGAAAGGCACACCCCTGCAATGCGACTTCTAATGCTATTTAGTAGTGGCTCTATAGCAATAGCATATAACATCCCAGACATAGAACATCCCTGCCTAATACCTCTACACACTTTAAAAGGAGCACTCAAACCACCGTTAACTTTCAATACACTTTCAATGTCACCATATATCACCTTTATCATGGCAATAAAACCAGAGCTGAACCCAAACGCCTCAAACGTGTGCCATAAATATTGATGTTCAACTCGGTCAAATGCCTTTTCCTGATCAATTGAAATTAGACCAGCATCCAACCCAATAGCCCTAGAGACGTCCAAAAAATCACGAATCAGAGAAATGTTAGGAAGGAACACAGTAGGACTGATCCGTATGTATGATTTGCCCCATCACCTCCCTCAGCCTGTTGGACAAAGCCTTTGACAATATCTTATAATCAGTACACAATAAAGCCAACGGCCTCCAGTTCTTCACCTCCCTCGGGTCACCCTTTTTGGGCAGTAGGGTGAGGACAGCCCTTCTGCAGCTTATTGGTAGTAACCCTCCGGTTAAACTATCATTAGCTACTTCTAACCAATCCTCCCTCAACATAGCCCAAAAAGACTTAAAAAAGTCAACGGGAAGCCCATCAATGCCTGGTGCCCTTCCATTTTCCATGCCTTTTAATGCAGTGTATAAATCCTGCAAAGACAATGGTTGCTCAAGCTCAACCTGAGCTTCTGCAGGCACCTTTGGGAGCCCATCAAAGAACTGCTGTGTCACTGTTTTGTCCTCTTTGTACTCACACTTGTAGAGCTCAGCATAGAACTCTACTGCCCTCTTTCTAATTTCACTAGGGCTAGTGAGCTCTTGTCCAACAGCTGATTTGAGACAATGAATCATTTTTCTTTGTCCATTCTTTTTCTCTAAACCAAAGAAAAATTTGGATGAGGCATCCATTTCAGATATGCCCTGAAATTTACTTCTCACCAGTGCCCCCTGTGCTCTGATACCCAGCAGATCTGCCAATGCAGCTTTTCTCCTCTTGAGGGCCTGAGTATGGCCTCGATCTCCTGTGGTCTCAACCAACGTCATGAGTTCCACTATTTCAATCTCTAGGGCTTTCATTGATCTGGTGATATCCTTGGTGACATTCCTCGTGTATTGATTACAAAATTGTTGAATCTGGATTTTCCCTATATCCCACCATTGTTGAAGGGATACAAAACTGGCCTTTTGAGACCTCCACCTCTCCAAAAAAAAACTGAAACAGTTCCTGAAGTGAGCATCACTCAATAAAGTTATATTAAAATGCCAATATGCGCTTTTAGGTTTTACATCGTTAATGAACACCACCTCTGTTATTAAACAATGATCAGAAAATCCCACTGAAGTTATCACACTTGATTTACAGACCTGAGATTGATGCTCAAAAACATAAAACCTATCTAACCTGGCCATAGAGATGATGTTCTCTCTCACATGCGCCCAGGTGTACTGCCTTGTTCCTTCATGTTGACTCTGCCAAATATCACACAGTTCATTTGTTACAATAAGGCATTTTAAAAACGTCCTTGAGGCTATATGAGGTTCTTGGTGATTTCTATCTAAATTGCTAACTGTGCAGTTAAAATCCCTAGCAATAAACAAATAATCTTCTTTGTTACATTTCTCAATGGTATTTGATAATGTCTCTAAAAAACATACCGTCTCAACTGTCACCACTGGGGCATATACATTTATCAGACACATATTGATATTTTCATACCTTGCTCTAACTTTTAATAACCTCCCCTCAACTACCTCTTCAACCTCGTATGACAAAGGCAAAAACCCTTTTGAGAACAAGATAACCACACCCCCACTTTTTGAGTTTTTATGACTACACACCACTGCCCCCCCCACTCCTGTTGCCACATAACTTAATTTTCCAAATTACTATGCGTTTCTTGCAGAAAAATTATGTCACTTCCCTTTCCCCTCATTAACTCATACACCATGGCTCTTTTTTAAATATCTCTTGCCCCATTTAAGTTTAAAGAAGAGATCTTAAAACTGCTCATGGATAAGAAAAAAAATACAGAGGAAGATACAGCCACCACATCTCTTTACAGAGTTAAAACTGCAACTGAACTCTTTCATTTTCTTTAGAATTTACATCACTTATTACTCTCGTGACCACTTTCTTGAGTCTAGCAATTTCAGGGCTATTCAAACCTCCCCCTGTAATTTTTGACATCAGAAACTTTGCTGATTCAATAAACAATTCACGTTCAGGGAAAAAATCAGTTACATTGTAATCCTGCATATATTTCTTCCCTTTTGTCAACTTCAGAAATTGACGTATCTTCTCGATCCCATACCTCCCTTCCACCCCATCTATCTCACTATATTGTTGTGACGCGTCAGATGACTCACTCTCGCTATCCTCCCCAGAAGAAAACCCCATCTCTACAAC